>NC_061849.1:23010237-23015237 GCF_019202785.1 Penaeus chinensis
TCTTCTAAATATCACCCAGATTTTAACTAGTTTCAAAAATGCTTAGTGAGCCTAGTTATCAAACAACACATTAACAAGACATGAATGATCTGAAGAGAAATAACGAAATTAATCACTGGAAATAACTTACATATTAGTTTAATCTAAAATCTTTATAATTCATATCCCTTGGTAACACTGAGTGACTCTACTTGACCGATGGTAATTTTAAAAAACACTCGCTTTGATGATTCAATTAAACACTATCAACTAACCTCAATATGACTGAGAGGCTTCTAAAGATCCTAATAAGTTTATTGTTAATTATAAATTTTATTATTATTATAACAGAAATGCTGCTACAAATAATGTAGGTCTCTGTATAAAGTCGTTCTACTAGAAATCGCATTTATTCAGTTATTATACAAGCCATTTATGGCGTAACATTCAGGGTCAATATAAGACCTAATGATAAAAATAATGTTGACTGACTTTATCGTGACCACAAGAAGCACTGATACACATATCTTTACGTAATCCTCACTTCCCCAAAACGTGATAAACAGTCCATGCTGCCAGTGATGACATGTCAGATACGAACAATAGCACCACTGATTCACGCCCTGACACTAACTGACACTACTGTCACTGTCGTATAACATTTAGACAAATTGTATCTATATTAACGTACTAAGTAAAAGTCCACAATGACAAACAACCGCGTGCGCAATATAAAAATAAGAACAAAGAATTCTGCGTTTATCTTTGACGAATACCAGTACCTATGATGACTCACACTATCCCCCTTCTTACGTTATCTGACTTTTTACTCAACTTATAACTACATTTCTAACCAGTGTCCACGTCTTATTCTCACTACAAAACTTCGTCTTCTACAACTTTTACGTAGAGCCGACGGGGGCGCCAACCCCATCCTGTTTACTCCTGACGAGTCCTGATGACGCTGAGACAAGAGACTAACCTCCTTACCCCTTCCTTCCCTCCCAAACCCCGACTACCCGACTCGACTCCGACTCGCGACGTGTTTGCAGGGAACATCCTCCTCTGGTCACTCACAAACGTGGACAACGAAACCAACTATGAGCTTCACATCGAGCTGGAGGACTGGTCGGGCAACAAGAGGTTCGCAAGGTATCGAGGCTTCCGCGTCGGCTCGGAGCGCGATGCCTACCGACTGTACCATGCGAACGTCTACTTCGGTAATGCAGGTAAGTTTTAACGAAGCATTTTCCCCGCCGGCTATATTGTACTGTAAAAGCAAAAAGACAAATTTTGCTTGTACGATTATTACATGTCTTTCAGAGTAACCTAATGCCTTCGTGCCTTGAAAATAAGGTTATCCACGCCTTTAGCCGATATCGGTTTCCTCTTAGCTTCCTGTAGACTGAGGACAAAGAGACCCTTATTTTCGTTTGCTGGTTCCCCACAGGTGACTCCCTCTACTCGCACAATGGACTCCCATTCTCCACCTTCGATGTAGATAATGACAATCGGGATGGAGATTTCGTGGAACGCAGCTGTTCACGGTTATATAAGGTATTGTAATGTATGTGTTTTACGGGCACCTGTCTCGGAAGCTCAGTGTCAGGTGGAGAGAAAACCCAGGAATGGAGTATAAATATAATAGATTAAATTACATTAGAAAATTGCCTGACACAAAACCTGATATTTTTACTTATCTTTATCTCATCTTCGCTTGTGCAACATATGAGGATGATGAAGCAGATGTTAAGTTCGATTTCTTTGCTCTTGATCAGTGACTCAACCAGAGCTAAATATATGCCCTCGGGTAGGTATTTATATGGTAGGGGGTTAAACCTACACTAATGTGGCAGGCTGATCTTGTCAGATAATGCAAAGGGCTTTAATTAATACCACTAGTTATATAATAAGTTTACTACTTGACTCAGTAAATCAACAGCTTTCATCGATAATGTTTCTATGATTTTTGTTTGAATTTCCTTAAAAACGAAGTAGAATATTAATAGATATATTGAATTGTCTTATGCAAATATATATAGATATATTTATATATATTTTATATATAATATTTTTTCTTCACTCTATGTGTATTGTGCCAGTAAGGGGTAAGGTGGGGGTGAATGACGAATTATATCCAGTCCAGGGGGTAAATGGCAGAGGAAGTGCAGAGGGTTTCTAGTCTGGGTCATGCGCCTTCGGTGTGACTCATGGTTACATTACGTGTGTTGACGAGCATTCAGTTCCTTCTGTAACTCTCTGGTTATGTTTTCGATGTTGTTGTCCTGAAGTTCATGTAATATGGGCGTTTAAAACTAAAACTAATGATAAATAAAGTAATAATTCTTTTAGTTGTTTTTGGATGGATATCATGTAATGAGACTCTCACAAGTTAAATGATTACAGATGATAAGCCAATGAATAAAACCATATAAACCTTCCAAACATGATTTTGGGTACTGCCATATCAACGACACACATGCAATTGTGACAGCATGTTCACCGCCCACGCTTCCCTCTCTTTCCAGGGTGCGTGGTGGTACGGTAACTGCCACGATGCGAACCTGAATGGCTGGTACCTGGGGGGCCCTCACAGATCCTTCGCCGACGGTGTCAATTGGTACACGTGGACGGGGTACAATTACTCTCTGAAGCGCACCGTTATGAAGTTCAGGTAGGTAAGAGGAGTTCTCCAGAGGAAATCCGAAAGATAAACTGAATAATTTATGAATTATTCACGATTGCAGAAATTAGTATTCTACAGGGGTTTCGTAATGCATTTTTGACTTGACGGCATGCAAGAGAGATTTAAAGGATTAAAAGTTTGGACGATTCCCTCAACGATGAGATTTAATGTTTCATAAATTATCTTTTGTTAAGTTAAAAGTTAACGAAGATCATGCAGTGGCCTATGCGACTGTCACCTTCTCTTAAAATGTAGGTTTTATATACTGTACACGTTTAGGCCCTCTTACTTTGGGTAATCATCGAGAACTGTAGAGACTTGATCTCAATCACTTCAAAATCTCAACCAACAAGATTTGTTTATGTGTGTACGATTTTGCTAAAGTGACAAAGCTTTTATTCACTTTTCACTCAGCCTTCCATAGTTCTATTGACCTGTACTGACCCCGTGGCCCTCGTCTCCCTCAGACCACAGAGTTCGGGTCCCATTCCCGTGGGCTTCGATACCTTCATCATTGCAAACCGGCGTCGCAGAATGGACGATTCGTTTGATGCAGAAAAGGCAACGCCTGCGGTCGGTTACATTTTCCTTTCCTGTTTTCGTTAAGAAGTCTATAGCTTTTCCTTAATACTATTGTCAGGAAAAGTGATAATATGACGTTGATGAAGATTGATATAAACGCATGCATATGTATGGATCCTTAGGAGTATGCGTGACTCCACTATTCTGGGCACCATCTTGTCTTCACGTATGCTTAAAAATTCGTCTCAATACTTCACCTACAGGGAGATACCGGACGCCTAGATGTCCCGGAGATGATGTCATCTCGCAACACTCTCACCAGACTGGATGCAGGAGAGCTGTGACGTGACTGAACCAGAAGAAAATGTAGGCCTATGAAACGATGAACCGCAGACGAGCAAAGAAAACGTAATGCTTCAGTGGTGGTTTGATATATGAGATCGAGATAGAACTAGGATTTTGGATAAATTATTTCCAATTATTTATTACATATATTTATTACCACATCATGTTTCACAACTGCAAATGCATTTAACCCAACCATTGCCATATCATATTAAAAACATATTTTGTATAGTATATATTATGCAATTTGATATTCAGTTCTAAGCTCAAAATACCAAGGACACTTATTCTTTGGTTTATTTTCTGTCTATTTGTATATGTACCATATTTATTAAACATTCAAACAAACAATTCATCTATTTTTATCCTTATACAAAGGGATATCTAATAAATAATAAATGGAAATATTCACCAAGAACAGTAGTTCCTCACATGATTATATGATTACCAGAATAATTTCGAAAATATGAGCAGGTATAATTAACACACAAAAAAATATATGATACACAGATATATAGAATAAGAAAGGTAGTAAGATGATGAGATTGTCTTCCTTTATGAGCGAACACATAACTTTTGCCATCAGTACTCTTCATTAATTGTAATAACAATGATGGCTATCATAATAGTAATAATGATGATAAAAGTAAAAATAATAATGATAATAATGATAATAATAATAATAATAATGATAATAATAATAATAATAATAATAATAATAATAATAATAACAATAATAACAATAATAATAATGATGATGACATTGATTATGATATTAATAATAATAATAATGATAATAGTAATAATTATAATTATAATCATAACAATAATAGTATTAAAAATAATAATAATGACAATAAGGATAAACATAATAGTAACGAGAGTAAGAATAATGATAAGAACAATAGTAATTATAATAGTAATACTATTAACAATACAACTACTACTGATGATAACAATAACAATAATTATTATTATGATAATAATGATAATGATAATAGTAATAAATTAGTACTACTATTACTACTACTAATGATGATGGCGATCATGACAATGATAATAAAAACAAAAGCTATATTATTAATACCAAATGATAATAATGGTTACAATTGTAAGGATAGTGATAATGTTAATAAGCATAATAATAAAAACAATTAAAAGATAATAACAAAGATAATAATATTGAAAATTATGATAATGATACTATTTATGATAATAACAATAATAATAATGATAATAATAATGACAATAGAATAATAAAACTAATGATAATGATAACAATAACAATGATGATGATAATAATAATAATAATAATAATGATAGTAACAACAGTAATAATAATAATAATAATACAATAATAATAATAACAATAACAATAATAATGATAATAATAATAATGATGATGATAATAATGGTAATGGTAATAATAATGATAGTAGTAATGATAATATGAAATTATAATAATAAT
>NC_061849.1:23020237-23027737 GCF_019202785.1 Penaeus chinensis
ACCTCTTTTGTTGAGAAGCGTAAGCAATACAGATATTCACACGGATACAAGTCTTTGGTAAGGCTTAGTGCTTGGTCTGCCCGGAGGGCGGGCGCGCAGCTGGAGCCAGCCTGACCCGCAGCGGCCGGCAGGACTCTCTGAAAAGGACTCTCCCTGACCTGGGTTATCCTGAGCCTAAAGTACTGGGGCGGGATACTCAAAACAGTTTACAATGTTGTATCTCACATCGGAGCAGTTACAATGTTGTAACTCCTCCGAGGGCCATACTCGAAACAAAAATAGCCGCCATGTTATGACGTCACACATTGTAAAGTACCTTGTAAGTTACAACTGCTCGGGAGCTCTTGTAAGCGTTTCAAACCGGATATAGTGATTGTTTATATCTCGATTGCATAGTCGTCATAACTTATATAGCCTTTATTTGACTACACACTGCCGTTTTATATATTTAATACACCGGAAAATCTAGATATTAAGTGTTTTCTTTGCCTTCTTTACTTAATTGTTGTGATTTAAACATATTGCAAGTGCTAACAGTGTTGACAGACGACACACCCAATGTGGAGTGGGTGGCTGCTTATTTTCATGATCGAGCTTTACAGCATGAAAGACATTATAGGAACCCCTTTGCATGTTAATGATAACCAGTTACTGCGGTACTACGGATTTCCAAGACATGACATTTTGAGGCTTTGTGAGGTGTTGGACCTATACTCAGGAAGAACTAGGTTACATACATACTACCACATCCTGGAAGTAGTGATTTTACTTTTCAATTTTTTTTTTTTTTTTTTGTATGAATAATTGTATACTTGAACTATTTTTATTGATGGAACTCTTATCAATGCACATTACAATTGAATAAGTAGTAGTTTGAATATGCAAGAAGAAATAACTGTTATTCAAGATCTAGGGTAATTATAATCAAGCATTAAAAAGTAAAACTTTATTTCAGACTGTGATTATAAAAATATAAGACTGGTAAGAAAAATACCATAATGATACATCACAAAAATAATATGAAAGTATCTACAGATACATACAAAGCAATACTGCTCAAAAGTACAAAATGTAAGTTACATATTTTTGTCATGGTGCTTTATGACCACAAGACAGACCACAACCAAAGTTGGGTTGCCTTAGAAGTGAAATAAACAAAAATCTTTGGAAGCAAGTAATTTCAGACATATAAATATACAAATAAAGAAATATAACATTTTTAAAATACGAGTAAAGCTGTCCCTCAAAGCTTAATTACTACCGTTATGTTAACCATAAATATTAGAATAGCAATAAGTATATATTTGCTTTCTTCCTCAGCCTACAACATCAAAACCAGAAAAATAAATTAAACTTAAATACAGCTCTGTCTTAGTATCAACAATTAAAATCAATCTTAATTGACAGCACCAGAACTATTATAGTTTAACTTTATTATTGCCATGTGTAAACAACAAAAATGTGTTACTTCCTTAACCTAAAAGGAAAATATATAACCTATGCAGAAACCAAACAGTGCACCTGTCAGAATTTTGAAAAAAAATGAAAATCATTTTTTTCCTAAAAAAATAATAAGATCCTGAA
The DNA here is from genome assembly GCF_019202785.1 of Penaeus chinensis. NCBI lineage: Eukaryota > Metazoa > Arthropoda > Malacostraca > Decapoda > Penaeidae > Penaeus > Penaeus chinensis. The sequence continues at coordinate 23,021,822 of NC_061849.1, forward strand.
TTCCCTCCCTATAAAAATATGATTCTTCCAAACTGGATGAAATGGTCTAAACCTATATCATAAAACCAAAATACAATTTTCACAACCTCAGTGCAAACATTAATGCGAACAAAAAATAAATAATATATAATGGATTTTTGCCTTAGTCTGTACTAAAGAAATAAAGGAACTCCGAAATAAAGACTTATTTTAGACTTAGTCTCTCAAGCAATAACTTAACATTATGACTTTGTTAAATGTACAAATGCCTATCACAAATTAATGTCAACTGTGTACTATAAATGGGTAGATTAAGACTAGAATTGAATGGGAGAAAAACTAAAATATTTCATCATTTGATAAAAATAAGAACTTATGCCTTATCTTTTATAACACCAGCAATTGTTTGTAATGCTGATGCAATGTCTTTTACTGAACTTACAAGCTGTTTCAAGTGAATTTCTATATTTGCTTGTATCTGAAGCATGTCAGGCAAAATTCTCCTTTCTTCTGATCTTCTGCTATGACCATGCCTGCTACCTCCATCCTGAGCGTCACTGTCTTCTATTAAAAAAGGAGGTAATTCTGAAGAGTAAGTGTGGTCCATTGACACAATGGATATTGTCATTTCTTGCTCCTCTGGAGTGCCCTCATCCAATGTTACAACAACTTTCGAGTCTGTTATGACCTGAGATGCTATCCCAGATGGCCCAGGAGTTGGTTCTGCAACATCTAAAAAATGCAAATCTATATTTTAATTTTTATAATATACATTTCTTGAGTCTGATAAGACAACACATGTATTATACTCCTAAACCGACATATATCAGCATACAAATCATTTTATGCCTGAGTAAGCAATGTTAAATCCAATATTATAATTGTGTTATGATGTGATCTGAATTATTAAGCTGATATTTATTTATGTATGATTCGCAACTTGATGAGTCAAGTTTGCTATTTTTAATTAAGTCAAAAAATAAATATCTATTAGAATACATTTATGAAGTTGATTTAAGAAATGACTATTCCTATGTATTAAAAACTAATAATAATAATGCAAAACGAATAAGATCCGACATGTAATACTGCTATTATTTACTTGATGAGTCATATTTATTTTATTTACTTCAAAAAATCCATCCATTAGACTACATCTGTGAAGGATGATCATATGGTGAAAATTGTTCTTATAATTGTAGATGTTTCAGGAAATAAGTTATTTTTTAAAACCAATAAACACTTAGAAACTAAATAATACCAAACAATTAAGATTATACATTTAATATTACCATTCTTTATGCTATATTGTTGGCCTTTGTTTAATCAAATTTCTAGATTTTTTCATATAAGGGAAATACATGGGCAATTACTAAGATATTTCTACATTCTATTTTCTTTATGACAATATGCTTTATCTCCATATTGTGTTATGCATCAGTGAGTGTACTATCATATTGTACTTGATATTACCCTTACATTACTTTGAGTAACTATGTCATGGATATTAAAAAAATATCCATGACATGATATAGATAATAAAAAAAAAATGGTACTCACTCCTACTTCAACTATTCTGTGACAAGAATATAAAGTTATTATATGACATGTACTGTTTTTCCTTTACTCTAACTATAAAGGATAAGTTTCAAGCACTTGTGACTAATTTCAACAACTCAGGTTGACGGTACCTTAAGAATGTACAGAACAAAATTTACTTTTGAAATCTTACCTGTTCCTCCCATGTGTTTTTCCTCTTGTGCTGCCTTTTTTCCAAGCTGCTCTTAGGTCTGTGAACTTCCTACGCCCTGCATTCACATTCCTCGGTACGCGAGCGACAAGACTCACTTCCTTAGTCACACTCTCCTAGGCGTTATTTTTCACTTGTGCGATTATTCTGTTATCTGATATACCCAGAACCACATTCTTCTTCGTTGCCACAGCTTCTATTAAAGCCAACATCTCTTCGTCTGAGAAATTTGGCCTTCTTTTCTTTTGAGTTGGACCTTCCATGGCGTTGTTTACCTTTGGTGTAGCACGGTGATAAAACAGCTGAGATTTGTGGCTTCTCATTGGCTGTTACGTCTACGAGGCTGACTGCTGATTGGTCAATCACCTACCGATGTGCCCTCTCTTGGCAGCCTAGGGAATTAACTTACGATGTTGACATTAGCCTTACAATGTGCTTACAACATTGTAATTTTTTTTTGAGTATGGGTCACTTACAATGTTGTAAGGAGTTCGTAAGTTACAATGTTGTAAGGCGGTTACAACGTCCTCGACCTTGTAACTTACGGGTTGTTTTGAGTATCCGGCCCCTGGTGGGTGCGTGGGGCACGCCCTCCTTTGACCAGGGCGAAAAGGTGTTTCCCTCGAGGCTCTTCCTGTCATTCCGGAGTAAGGTCAGGTCAACCAGCTGCCCGGGCCTGTCACAATGTGTGTGTATGTGTGTGTGTGTGTGTATGTGTGTGTGAGAGAGAGTGTACGTATGTGTGTGTGTGTGTATGTGTGTGTTTGTGTGTGTGTGTGTGTGTGTGTGTATGTGTGTACGTGCGTGCGTGCGTGTGTGTGTGTGTGTGTGTGTGTGTGTGTGTGTGTGTGTGTGTGTGTGTGTGTGTGTGTGTGTGTGTGTGTGTGTGTACGTGCGTGTGTGTACGTGTGTGTGTGTGTGTGTGTGTGTGTGTAAACAAATTGACAAAGACTATTTATCAGATAAGCTAAATATCATACTACCTAGGGAGAGCCATTTGTATCGTGAGCAATATGAACCATGCAAATTTTGATATAATAATTTATTTGTTTCCTAGGTTTTCTTTTAATTTTCTATATTGAATTGTTTCTGTTATCAATGAGATTTTAATTTGTTGGCTCAAAGGCAAATTTAGACATTCTAGTTCCTTTACTGAATTAAGCTACGCTACACACACACACAAACACACACACACACACACACACACACACACACACACACACACACACATGCACACACACACACACATATATATATATATATATGTATATACATGTATATATATATGTATGTATATATAAATTTAATTAATTTTCTGAGAAAATTGTCTTTATACGTGGAGTCGCCACTATATTTTGGTAGATACTGTCAGTTTGAATTGTAAACATTTCGTTAACTAAGATAAAAAAAAAAAATGGTATCTGAAGTGTTCAAAAGGTGGGAATAGTGTATTCAAGTTCTTTGGGTAAGATAACTTGATATTGGACAAAAATGAAGATACTGCTCTTGAACTTTGAGGGCGGTACACACGTACACACACACACACACACACACACACACACACACACACACACACACACACACACACACACACACACACATATATATACTAAACAAGGTGAGAAATTGCTCTTTGACCTGTTGAAGTAACAAGTTTCCATTTATAAGAGCCAAATCGTGACTATGATGTAACGGTTTTACTGTCCATATCGTAAGTGACCAGTGATAAAAGATAAGCTAATTAATCTGAAGTATACATAACATATGGTCAATTACGTGGAACTTTATTATGACTGATAAAATGTAATCCTGAATAACGATTGCACATTCAGAAACAGATGTGATGTAAATGATATTTAGTAGAATATCTTACCAGTACATTTTCAAAGAGTATTACAGTGATAAAACCATTTAAGACACCGTGTTGTCCACATAATGTAATATGTAATTTCCTTTAATCTTGACCATGTGTAGCTAATTGTAAATAAGCCTGTCGACATTTTTACCTTTACGCTGGGTAATAACCGTTATCTACTCTGACTTTCATGTTGGAGTGGTAAGAAGGGGGGGCGGGGGCGTATGATAACGCTTTTAGTCCTAATCATTACTTTACATCTTCCATGAGTTCAAGTGTGAAACTTATTCTCGCTGCACAAGCCGAGCATAAACATAAAACTTGATTTTATATATTGTGTTATTTTTCTATCAATTTCCTAATCAGAGCAATGTCTAAACGTGTGTTTGTGTGTGTATGCGTGTACGTGTGTATGCATAAACCTTTTTCTTTGGGGATAATGAAAGATGGAGTAAACTACAAAAACAAAATTTACCCTTAGATTCTTATTACAAATATAATCACAGGCGTAAAAGGCTGTATAGCAAACATAAATCCATAATTTGGGAACAAGAAACAACGAAAGGAAAACGACAAGAAATAAGAACTAAAAGTTAAATAAAAGTTACATAAGATACATTATTTAAGATGATATAAATAAAGACAGCATAAAAGTCCCGCCTCAGTCTTTCTTCTCAGCTTTCTCACTGTCGGACTCCTCGGTGGCAGAGCGGGCGTCCTTCAGCCCTTCGCCTCTTAGCTTCCTCGTCATCGTCCTCACGATGAGTCCCGTCCAGATGGCAGTGAGGCACAGCAGCCCCACGAACCACGACTGCATCATGTACAGCGCCGGCATCTCCACTCCCGCTGGGGTGGCCTCGGTGAACACGCTTCGGACTATCCAGAAGGGTAAGATGCCGCACCTGGTGATGCCCCACAGGACCAGGAATGCCACGAAGAGGGGCTCCGTAGGGGCATCGTAACCTGCGTAGTGGCAGACCTTGGCGGCCAGAAGAGCGATGTCCGAGTACTCGTGAACGAACAGGATGAGGGTGCCTATCCGTACGTATCCTGTGGTCCACGAAAAGACGATGAGCAGGATAGTAAGCGAATGGTGCAGGATCATCTGAGCCTTGTCCGAGCCCTTGCCGCCCGGACGGGGGAGCTCAGAGTAGGTGATGGCCCAGTAGTACCCGAGGAGAATCATGTAATACCAATACACGTCAGTGGTTACAGGGTGATTTGGGTATCCTTCCCAGCAGAGTGTGGTGTCCCAGAACCACGGCTTGGACAACGTAACAGCTGCGCCCATGATCCCGAACCAGATGTGGCACACCATCTTGAAGCCGCAGTCCATGAACTTGTCATGCCTGTTGAGGCGATTCACGGAGTACGCGCGCCTCAGCCATCGCTCCACCTGGCGCTCCGTCAGCCGCGTTGCTCGCGAGGCTTCCACGAGCACCTTCTTGGGCGGGGACGTTTCGTAGCGCTGGAACACGATCTGCAGAGTATCGTTAGGTTCGGGAGATCTCGGGCGCTTGTTGGGAATCTGTGCCTTGCGAGCTATTGGCAGCAGCACGAAGGGCTCGACCACGAAGTGCCGCAGCAGCACGAAGAAGAGTCCGATGAGCAGCGGGATGAAGAGAATGTCGTACATGGAGGTGTGGATGTCGTCCCAGGTGAGGCCGGCCGGCAGCCAGAACTCTTGGCTCCAAAACGTGGCTGAGCACCGGCGCCACCAGTCCCTGGCCTGCCGAAGGAAGGTTACAAAGGATGTCAGTCACAGCAATAGTATTCAAAAGGATAATTAAGAATAGAAATATGTCCTGCAGGCATACGGTTTTCAGTAATAACAATATGAATAATGAGTGGTTGGTTATATATTGAGACCATTTTGGAAAATAATGAAAAGGCATGGGTTAGACTAGCAACGTGTTACTTCTGACAGGCAGTTCTCTTATTTCTCTTGTCTCACCCTTTATCTCTCTCTCCACACACACGCACATTACACACACACACACACACACACACACACACACACACACACACACACACACACACACACACACACACACACACACACACACAGATATATATCTATATCTATATCTATCTATCTCTCTCTCTCTCTCTCTCTCTATATATATATATATATATATATATATATATATAGAGAGAGAGAGAGAGAGAGAGAGAGAGAGAGAGAGAGAGAGCGCCTAGATGAACAAATGCTAAAAGCGACGTCCGATCTCTCTCTCTCCATACACACATGCTTATAAATAAATAAATCAATAAATATATGTACATATATATACCTATATATTTATGTATATATATCTATCTATCTATCTAT
>NC_061849.1:23032737-23035237 GCF_019202785.1 Penaeus chinensis
TGTGTGTGTGTGTGTGTGTGTGTGTGTGTGTGTGTGTACAATTCCCTAACCGACTTTGGCTTAATAATAAAGAATCGGGATGTGTAGACTAATCGAAATGAGACGATTTTTTGGATGTGCACGAAACCTGCTGCTTCTGTGCCGACTATAGTGGCTTTTCCTCACTGACAATAATTCAAACACTATCACATTATTAATGAAATTATCAGGCATTTGATATTACTATTTTAAGGATCAATATTAATGGTTGTTGCCACTGGTAATAACTGTTACCCATAATTTCTTTTTTTCTTCTCGTTATTAATATTATCGTTATCATGACAATTATCATCAAACTATCATTATTATTATGACGATTAGTATCATTACAAATAATATATGTTGATAGAGATTAATTTACTATGGCATAGCAGGGCATTTGTTCTTTAAAAAAGCTTGGAATGTGCAGTGAGTATACTGTTGTACAGCTGAGCCCAAACTTATACTGACGACGATAACAGTTCGTCCAGTTAAATAACTAGGCCTATGTCAACATGTTTTAAGAGACACGCAGGAGCACAATACATTAAATTTACCAGACAGATCTTGGCCATAGTAGGCTTGAGGATGAGCTGGCCTTCATCGCCACCAGAAGGACACTGAGAAGGAGGTCGAAAGGGACCTGACATAGTGCCAGTAGCGGGGAGGGATGTAGAGCGACTCCCCGGGTGCCAGGATCAAGTCATGGTATTGTGCCTGCTGGAGGAGCGGCCAGTCTGCCTGTGGGCCTTCGATCTCTGCTTGCGACGTGTTGCTCAGCAGGGGGTCTGGATGAGGATACAGCAGAAGGCTCTGGTCCTCTGCGTACAGGCGGATGTACTTGTACCCTAGTACCTGAGGATGACAGGAAATTAAGATTCTCAGAATGGTTGCATGAGAAAACTAAAGTTTTACTTCTCGTGTTGCAATTTAAGTCATATGTCTGCAGACAAAGCCCTTTCCCAGTGGTTACCTGGACAAGGATGTTGTGATCCGGGTCGTGATGCAAGGGACTCACGGTACCTCGAGGCCCTAGCCATGCGTGGAGGCGCGGCTCCTCCTCCCCCAGGTGGCAGTAGTCTGGTACCAGGAGGTCGTCGCGGAGCTCTGGTATTTGGTCCAGCAGTTGATGCTGCGCCAGGTAACCTGTGGCCGCACCAGCGGCGGGCTGGCTCACGAAGCGAGTCAGGTAGTCTTCAAGGGAGAGTAGCGTCTGCGACCACGTGGAGTCGGTGTAGCGGGCACCCACCTCCACTGGAACTGTGCGGGCGCCCGCTAATTCTCTTAGGTAGGGGATCCGCCACTTCTTGAGGGCTGGCCAGTGGTCTACGATGCCTAGGAGTTTGACAGGGACCACTTTGTTCATGTAGTTCAAGAGGAAACGATCCAGAGGAGGACAGTGCTCGGAAGGGAGAGGGTAGTGGACCGTGGCCTTGTCTTGCTGGGTGACGGGGAGGCCCTCCAGAGGGAGATCGGCCATCGACGTGCCGGAAGACAATCGGGCGTGGAGGTTGAAAAGGGAAGCCACCTCGTGGAGGGGATTGTCACCAATTGGAGCGCCCATCAGGAGGCCGCGGTCGCACGCCCGGACAATCTCGGCCGCTGACGAAAAATGGGTGTGGGGAGCGTTGACGCCGCCGCTGAGGGACAATTGCAGATCTGCCAGGAGAATGTGTACGGCCGCGATGCTTCCCCAGGTGAAAACAAGGCGCCAAGTTTTCGGGACATCTTGCCAATGGCCTGAAAATACCAAAGGAATTGACACATCCATTATACATACTTTAATGTGCAAGAAAACAATCAAGGTAGTTTAAAAATTGAATTAGCATAGTGTACTAATACAATTTTACCAAAACGCGTTGTGAGCTATGCGGGCGCGCGCGCGGAGAGAGAGAGAGAGAGAGAGAGAGAGAGAGAGAGAGAGAGAGAGAGAGAGAGAGAGAGAGAGAGAGAGAGAGAGAGAGAGAGAGAATGCGAAACCCATACCTGTATTCAGCTTCTGCCACGTGTAATCCAGGAGCGCGTTCGCCGAGACAGCTGCCTCCCGGGGCGTCGAAGGAAAACCCACAAAGCTGAGCAACCTGGCGATCGTTCCCCTCACCCACCCACCCACCACCTCCTCTTCCACGCCGACCGGGAGCATGTCCTCCGTGAAATGACTCGATGGTGGGGAGGAAATATATGGACGACTCTTGCCCGTTGTTCCCTCGTCATCCGTGAAGCCGTTTTCCTCTCGAAAACTTCTTCCCGTAGGTGACAAGTCGTTCCCGGAGGACGCTTCATCCTCTTCGTCGGTATAAGCTTCATCATCTCTAATGCGTTTTATGAGTCCTTGATCTCCACGAGCTTCAATCTCTCTTTCTCTTTTGGCGCGTTCCTGAAGTGTGGCTTGGGTTGTAGTTTCCCCTGCCCGGTTCTTCCCCTCAACCGGTTCTTTTGTTCTCGTGGATCTAAGAACCTCCTCTGCCTCCTCGCTCACTCT
>NC_061849.1:23040237-23042737 GCF_019202785.1 Penaeus chinensis
CGCCACAGGAACTGGTATATGATCTTTTAAAAGTAGAGGATCTGATTTTTAAAAATAAAAAGAGTACTTGCCGTAAAGGACACGCCTATCCTGAGCTTCGTATAGGAAAACGGGGGCATTACACGAGTCGTAGTCGTGATTCTTGAGGAGAGAACAGTTAATGCGCCCCCTTTTTGCTTCTCTATGAAGGACGATATCCACATGATTTAATCACATTCTCAGGTCACTGGAGCTTTATATGGGCATACTGAAAAGGTCCCTAACAGGCAAGTTCTTGTAACTCTGACCTTGCGAACGCGAGCTCCTGAGATCTCAATTACTTCTGTGCTCAGTGTTTGGTGTAGAGGTACCGCCACGCTACCTGTACGCCCAAGACCAAGTGCAGAATTTGCAATAGGGAAACATCACCCAAGTACGGCTCTATCCAATCCTTTCTCATGCACAAGAAAAAAGAAAGCAAGAATCTCCTTGCCTCTTTGAACTATATTTACCCCTATGACAACAAAACTGAACTATGTCACGCAAACACACCCATGTACAATATCAAGTAAATAAATATAACGTGTTAAGGCAGATAATGTAAACGATTAGAATACATTTATGACATATCCTCAACAAACTGAAATCTAGTGGAAGAAAAAAAAATCATAATCAAATAAAAATAACTTTTAATCCAATTTTTAAATTCACATATAGTACAAAATATAAGTACAAAATGCAACACAAAAAGTATTCCAGCAAGTCGTGTCATGGTAACAGCCACCACAAGCAGTGACGTTTAAAAGTTACATGCAGTAAGGAGTACACTGATTTCAAATTTCGTTTAAAATGAAATGTACTTGAACCTGCCAACACATGGCATTATCAATCATGATACATAAAAAGACCATTCCCTACTGGGTAAGCCGCATGGAACAATAGAAACCTTTACAATATGGATCTTTAAAGAACCAAACCATATACATATTACATCTTCATAAGATATACACTATTTCCAACCTTAATTCCAAATATGAAATACTATCAATAATTCCTTGGCTCCATGATGACTATTTTGCTATGCGACGTAATAAAATACATTTGCAGTTATTCTTTTCTTTATCAAACCATCCGCACACAAACTGATACTGGCAAAATATGAACTACAGCAGTCCATGAAATAAAAAATGGCATATCTTGATATTTGCATTTAATCATAGTTTGATCATTAAAAATACATAATCAACATAGCATTTATGTATGCTTATGGTATGTCCTCTGAAAAGTGTTTAACAAAAAGAAACTACAATGCCATACAAAGAAAACAGTGTTCCTGGTTGTAAGATTTTGTTTATTTTGTTTATGGCACTATGTTTTCAGCAAAAATAAGCAATACAATATCATGAAATGAAAACATTACATCCAATTCATGATCTACATTTTCTGACAGTGTATATGAATATTTTATTACTAATTAAATACTTACAAAACAATTAAGCATATTATTACGATTACTAGAAAACACCCAAATTATCCCCAATTTTCCAAGATATGTTCAGATTTCCCTGTCTGGGAATGAAAAGACTCCATTGGCAGTTATTGTTAACAGAAATCCATTCAAAAACCGCGATAAAAGCCAGGGCAGTCAACCTACATTTTCGGAGCTGTCCGAGTCTTTTGGGTTTGGAGGCATTACTGGATCGCCCCAGTAATCAAAAACTGTTAGTGAAGGCTGTTCTTCTACGATACGCTGTAGGATAGTGTCATTGATAGTATTGCACTGTTCCAAGTCCAGAATGAGCAGATCTGGCAGTGCAGTTTGAACGTTAACGAAGGAAGTACCAGTGAGTTGAACCAGGCCCACTAAATCTAGCACTCGCAGCCGTGAGCAATTGGATACTAAGGCAGTCATGCCCACATCAGTTATATCCCAACACCAATGCAGGACAACATTCGTAAGACGTGGACACTTCTCCGCTACTGCAAATAAGACATCATCGTTCATTGAGCTGCATTCTCCTAAGTTCAAGTGAGTCAGGTTTGACAGGTGGCCACTGCTAAAGAAACTTTGTAAGCCTTTTGAAGTCAGGTGGACGCCCTTGCGTAGCTTCATCCACGTCAGTTCACAGAGTCCAGTAATACCAGACAGCCCAACATCTGTCATTTGCTCGCAGAATGAAACTCCGAGCATTTTGAGGTGTTTACAAGCTGCCAGGGAAGTGTACGAAGCATCAGTCAGATTTTCTCCGTCCAAGAACAAAAACTTTAGAGAGGGACCAACTTCCTGTGTTAGGCATACTACGGAATAGTCATAAATTTTAGTAATGCCGTCTATGTTTAAGTATTCTAACTGGCGACACTGTTTAGCTATTGCAACAAGGCCCGAGTTATCCAAGAACTGACAGTGTGACAAATTCAAGTGCCTTAGGTTATGAAACTCTGCAATTGCAAAATAACATTCGCTGCAACTGATTCGAGAGCCTTCTGCATTAAAATGCCTGATATCCGGACAGTTCTCCAC
>NC_061849.1:23052737-23057737 GCF_019202785.1 Penaeus chinensis
TACATAATATATATATATAATATATAATACATAATATATATATATATAATATATAATACATAATATATATATAATATATAATACATAATATATATATATATATATATATATATACACACACACACACACTCACACGTGTGCCCCTGTACATACAGTAAACACCTGCGGCCGCACAATCCCGTGTACACGCACATAATCGCGCACTGACACCCCAGCCGCCAATCACCGCGACGCCCTCAACCGCAACGCCTCTCCTGACGCCCCGTGCCCTGCCCCGCGCGGCCGACCTCGCCTCCGACTCGCCGACGGCAGACGAAAGCGGCACCGGCAGCCCCGCGCCTCGGCCGCATTCAGGGCATTCATACCCGCGGTGCCAAGACAGTGCCAAGTGTGCACTCGGATTCTTTCGCAATTGTGATCAGGAAAAAGCCTTTCTGTTCTTATTTTTTCTTATATAATCCCTATACATTTGTTTATATATATGTGTGTGTGTGTGTGTGTGTGTGTGTGTGTGTGTGTGTGTGTGTGTGTGTGTGTGTGTGTGTGTGTGTGTGCGCGTGTGCGTGTGCGTGTGCGTGTGCGTGTGCGTGTGCGTGTGCGTGTGCGTGTGCGCGCGCGCGCATATCTGCGTGTGATTTATAAACAAACAGACTAGTATGAATCATACTAGAATCATGGAGGGAAAATACGTAACGCCAACATCCAGGTAATCCTACCACGCCGTATCGCCGGCTTTTTCTGACCCCCCCCCCCCCCCCCCTCGGGTTCCCGTCACCGACCGTCATGTGACCTGTGTGTGACGTACGGCCCCTGATGACGTCACGCGTTCCGATAGGGTGACGCTTCTCATGAAGGCGAAGCGGGGGGCAGATAACAGAGGCACTACCACAGGCGACGCCGTGTTATCTTCCTGTCGTTTCCGGATTTTTATTATCCTTTTTTCGTGCAAAGCTGACAGAATGAGTCAATTGTGATGGAGGAGGTGGGTGGGTGGAGGGGGAAGGGGAGTTCAAAGAAGGAGAAGTGGCGCCCATAAGCCTACTGCTTTGTGAAAAAGATACTGAAAAAAACGAAAGAAAAATTGGCTGACACATCGAAATTGTTATACATCGATAACTAACGGCATACGCTCAGACATATGCTTAATGGAATGTCAAATGGGTATCTAACTTCCAACATATAATGAACCATTTTGTTCGTTTTTGAATCAACTTTCACCTTCGAGTTCCCTCCAAAACTTGGCTGCGCCGAACCCATCTCTAGCACACGAAAATTCACACGCGACTCATATTTCAGATTTAAAAAAAACTTATCAGATTCAATGTATTGCAACACTTGGCATTACTGTATTGGACAAGAGTACGCCTGCTACTCAAACTTCACAATAGCTTCCTTATCCTGTGAAATACTGGAGAGGTTTAAATGAATGAATGAATATGAATGAATGCACGTTTCAGTAAATCAATAAAAAATAGTGGTTTGATGTTTCAATGAATGAACAAATGGCTGTTTCACTGACTGAATGACAAAATAAATTAACCCAAAAATGTATACCCAACTTTGGATGAAGGGATGTTATCACAGCGTCAACGGATACGAAAAGGTAAATTTCCTGGGCTTCTACATGGTATGAACCTTTAACCTTTGACCAGTTAAAGAGCAATACTCCATTATGTTATAGTCGTAGCGAAATTAGTAGTATATCAGACCCCGTTACGAACGATGAACAGACACACTAAACGTCTAAATACACATAGATGAACCTATGCATGCAGACAAATGGAAAAAAATGGTGTGAATGAGCATAAATATCTTCACAATACAAGAGATGCATTTGACCGGTTTGGATTGTATCTTCATCGGAAATATATGTATACATAAAGATATTCATTCTCATTCATACCTTTTCTACATACATGAATGATTAAGTATTCATCATCAAATCACCATAAGCTGCGTAAGGGCGAAGGAATAAAGAGAAGCTCCATTTCCAGAGATAATTCATTATACTATCAATCTTACCAGAGATAAGCTATGAAGCAATCATTTTTTTTTTTTTTGTATATCCTTCGTTGCATTGTTCGTTTGAGTGTAGACCGATATATTGACCTTCACTTCAGAGGGAAGGCGTTCATTTCAGACACAAGTAAACTAAGATCAGATAACAAGACCACATACATCAAACAAAGACCAGATATTAAGACCACATACATCAAACAAAGACCAGATAAATAAGCCTAAACACCATCAGTTTATCAAGACAACGAGTCTCCGCTCGAGTGCTAGCGGCCCGTACAATGACTGCTTATCACAGATGTACAAGCTACTTCCCCGATCCCTAGGTAAAGAGTTGAGAGAGGGAGGGAAAAGGAGGAAAAGGGGAGGGACAGAGAAGAGGGGAAGAGGGGAGGGACAGAGAAGAGGGAAAGAGGGGAGGGGGAGGGAAGAGGGAAAGAGGGGAAGGGGAGGGAAGAGGGGAGGGAGAGGGAAGAGGGGAGGGAGAGGGAAGAGGGGAGGGAGAGGGAAGAGGGGAGGGAGAGGGAAGAGGGGAGGGAGAGGGAAGAGGGGAGGGAGAGGGAAGAGGGGAGGGAGAGGGAAGAGGGGAGGGGGAAGGAAGAGGGAATGGGGAGATAGGCAAGAGAGGGAGAGGGGGAAGAGGGGAGGAGAGGAGAGGCAGGAAGAAAGTAGGGGGTAATGGTTAATGTGTATTGTTAAAACATTAAATGTACTTGACATTAAGGTCATGTAGCACTATGGCGATGTATAGTGGCGAAAAGGGTATGGAAGGCGGGTGGGGGGGGGGAAGAGGGGAGGCGAGGCGAGAGCAAGGGAAGGGGAGATGAAAAGATGGAGAAAAAGGAGAGAGACAGATAAATCGAGTCGGAGGAGAGAGAGAAAGACAACTAATTTCCTTTTCCTGATTAACCAAGCAAACAGATGATATAAAAGTTTATGTAGGAATAAGATAATGAGAAATTGGCATAATCGGATTTTTCTTCTACTCTATATTATCTGATTATTCATTCCCTTTGCTTCCGCGGCTTCCCCTCCTCAATATGCAACGTAATAATACAAAAAATTCTGCAGCATTACAAAGGATAAACTGAATTTTCATTCATTCACTTAAGGACACGCACACTCGCAGCAACATTTATTAAGAGTAATCCAGTTATCATTGCACAAACTTCATACCTTTTCCTCTTGTGTTTACACCTATGACTAAATATCACTCACAAAGTTCTCACTTTCCCCTATTGGCTCAGCTCCCCCCCCCCCCCCCCCCCCCGAAAATGAATCGCCTAATTTTTCTCCTTATTCTTCTCCCTCCTTCACTCACCTGAATATTACTTACGCCTTCTTAGTTTAAGAACTACTGCTTAAACTTAACACAACTCACAATATGATTATCATATATTTATGTTTATATGTAAATAAATATATGTGTGTGTAAATAAACATAATATATATTTACACATATCTATACCTATTTACTCATCTATATCATTCGCCGCTGAAGTTTTCATCGGAAAAAAATTATAGGACGAAACTGATAACCCATTATATTTCAGAATAAGGATATTAAAACATTTTCCACGGGAGTCGGCAAACGTTTATTATATAAACTTTCTTCAGAGTGTTAATGAACTGAACACGATTTTCCAAAGGGTTAATGCACACTACCAATGCTTTTTACTTTCCTCATTAAGAAATCGAGAATAAGGAACTTATATTTTTTTCAAAGACTCAATATTACTTCAGTATTTGTGACGTGCATATTCTATAAATAATGACAAAAACATATTCAGGATATTTTTAAACATATTCAGTAAGCAATTTCAAAATATATTCAGTTAATAATGAAAAATATATTCAGATAATAATGACAAAACTATATTCGGTTAATAATAAAAAAAATATTATGTTAATAATGACAAAACTATATTCAGTTAATAACAAAAATATATTCAGAATACAGTTACATATATCTATTCAGTAAATAATCTCAAAATATATTCAGCTAAATAATAACAAAAATATATTCAGTTAACAATGAAAAATATACTCCTTTTAATAATGAAAAAAAATATCTTCAGTTAATAAAAAAATATATTTAATTAATAATAACAAAAATATATTAAGTAAATAACGACAAAAACATATTAGGCAAATAATATAAAAAATATATGCATTAATATGCAAAAATATATGCATTAATATGCAAAAATATATTCAATTAATAATGACAAAACATATTCAGTATACAATAAGGAAAATATATTCAGTACACATTTTCAAAACTATACTCCATATATAAAGAAATAAAGGTATGCAGCAAAATTTGTTCAATTAACTGCAGAAAAATGACTAGATATTTACTCCACAAAGGAAATTGACGGCAAAAAAATAAAGGTTGCAAAAGTAAAGAGTATCACAATTATCGGATACGAAACAAAATTAAAATCTCTCTCTCTCTCTCTTTCTATTTCTCTTTCTCTCTCTTTCTCGTTTTCTCGTTTTCTTGTTCTCTCGCTCTCTCGCTCTCACCCTCCTCTCCCTCTCACACTTACCTGGAACGGAACATATCTGAATAAAAAAAAAAAGAGAAGAAAAGAAACAAATCCATACACTTCCAAAATTCGAAATATGTAGAGGATTACAAACAAAATTAATAGATTTTCTTTTTCTCCGGCACTCTCTGTTCAGGGCTTTCTATTACCCGCGTCTTGCAGATTTTAGCAATATGTAATGTATATCGCAAACTAAGCAAAAGAGATATCAAAACAGAGAGAACGTTAACAATAAACATTTACGATACAAACAATAACAAAGGCAATAATCATGATGGCAATATCAATAATTGTGAAGAAAAAATATATAATAATGAATAGCAAACATGTGAATCATAACAACAGAAATGACGACGATGATGATTAATAACAACAGCAGCAGTAACAACAACAATAATAATAACGATAATAATAATAACGATAATTATAATA
>NC_061849.1:23060237-23080237 GCF_019202785.1 Penaeus chinensis
TTCCTGCACTGAGCTTCCGGACCACAATACTCAGGATGATCCACGTCCATCCCAGGTTGAGGACGAGGAGGCCCACCAGAAGCCCCATGAAGAGGTAGGCTGAGGGCATGAACATGAAGGTGGTGGCCTCGAAGAAGACGCTGTGCATGATCCAGAGAGGGAAGACGCAACAGCGGGTTGCCAGCCATAGGATGACGAACACCGCGAACATCACATCTGTGAGTGTGTCGATGCCTGCGTGCTTGAATATCTTGGCGGCCTGAAGAGGGACGTCGGCACATTCATGGACCACGAGAACCAGCGTCCCAACGCGGACGAAGTTACATGTCCACGAGAACACCATCAGGAGAATCGTAAACAAATGGTGCGACATCATCTGAACCTTGTCTGAGACTCTGTGTGCCGGCTTTGGTATCTGGATGATGGTTGTGGACCAAAAGTAAGCCAAGCACAGCATGTAGTACCACCAGACGTCGGCGCTTATGCTGTGATGTGGATAATCCCTCCAGCATAGTGTAATGTTCCACAGCCATGGTTTCGTCACCATGACGACGAAGCCAAAAATACACATAAAAGTGTGACAAGAAAAATCATAAGCGCAGTCCATGAACTTCTCGTACCTGGTTGATTTTAATACGGCATGCTTTCGGTTCAGCCATCTCTGCACCTGGCGAGGGGACAAGTTGTTGGTCTTCGAGGTCTCGACGATCACCTGCGCGGGAACCTTGGTCTGGTAGCGTCGATAAAGGGCCTCGAGAGTGGCATCGAAGGCCGGAGGGGCCGGACGCCAGTCGGAGACACCCATGCTGCGCGCCAAGGGGCGGAACAAACGGGGCTCCAAGAATGAGAAGCGGAACAGCATCAAGCACAAGCCAAAGGCAGGCGGGTAGATCCACACGTCGGAAAAAACCGGGAAGTGGAAGCTATCAGTGGAACGGAGGTCATCCCAGGTCACTCCTAAGGGTAACCAGAAGTCTGGCTGCCAGAGGGTGGCAGACAAACGCCCCAACAAATCCTTTATCTGAAATACCAAAAGCTCTTAGGGAATGTTAACCTTACTAAACGGTCTATGTATCATTCAGCTGATGGTGCATTTATCAGAATTGAATACAAATCGCTGAGTTACAGTTACTGTATTCTTAAAAATGGCATTAGCAAGTGTATTTGATTCTACATCACACGTGTTACATCTTCGAATCTGAATAATTTACGAAGTGACAACAAAAAATGCTCCAGACAAAGAAGGCAAACTAAAATGTGTCAGGCGGCACACTGGATCTTACAAGATGTCCAAAAAGACTGTAAAATGTTGGCAGAACATTGCCGTGCTCTTCGAATCGAAGACTGCAAGTGAGGTTGAGATCAGCGGTCGTCCTGGAAGATTCGGGTCAAGAACCGAAGTCTTTCCTCCAGCAAGCGACTGCAGGCACTTCCGGTGCGTCGAAAGCGTGAGGACTTAGGCTAGGTTAGTGACAGTGGAAGGCTAGTCGTCAGCACTGGGGCATTCAGCATAAAAATATAAATAATACAAAATGTTGGAAGTCATACGGTTTGTACTAAACAAATGCATTTGAAAAAAATATATAAACTGCACCGTATGTGTGCACGTGTAATCTTGTGCATGCGTTTACATTTCTTTTTTAATTGTGGAGGTGAGAATCTCTTTCCGTCTTTGTCTCTGTCTGTCTGTTTCTCATGTGTATGTGTGTGTATGTGTGTGTATGTGTGTGTATGTGTGTATGTGTGTGTGTATGTGTGTGTGTGTGTGTGTGTGTGTGTGTGTGTGTGTGTGTGTGTGTGTGTGTGTGTGTGTGTGTGTGTGTGTGTGTGTGTGTGTGTGTGTGTGTGTGTGTGTGTGTGTGTGTGTGCATATATATGTATATATACATGTGTATTTATACATATATGCATACACACATATACATATATATATACACATATAGACGTATACACACACACACACACACACACACACACACATACATACATACACACACACACACACACACACACACACACACACACACATACATACACGTACACGTACACGCACACACGCACACAAACTTTTATATATACACATATATATACACATATATATGATTATATATATATATACACATATATATGATCATATATATATATGATTATATATATTCTTATATGTATACATATGTATACATATATATATACATATAAATATATACACACACACATATATATATATAAGAATATATGTAAAAATGTATGAAAGTATGTATGTATAAAATAGATGTCTTTATGATAAATATAGTATATTACACACCCAAACTTGTGCACTTGTCTTCCGGCCTTTTTCATAGCTCCCATGAACGAAATCGCTGCCGCCACCACAGTCTCTGCCGTGGACCATTGGCATCGCCTCGCCGCACTCCGTAAGGGCTCCGCTGCTCTCACCCTCTGCAGGCTCGGGGGCGGACGAGCGCACGGACGTGTTGCAGCCACCTCATCTCTGGCGCAGTCCGTGTCCGCATCGGCGTCCTATTCCGCATTCCGAATTCTCCTTCCAATTTACTCCGCGTTCGAATATTTATCTTTCTTTCTTTCTTTCTTTCTTTCTTTCTCTCTGTTTTCTATTTCTTTTTCTTTCCTCTAGGAACCTCTCTTTTCCTCGCATTATCATACCATTCGCTGCCAGTTTGTAGGTCTCCTGGCCAGTCGTCATGGTTTTCCGATAATGGCTGATGTTGACACACTCACTCGGCTCATTCCTGGCGTGCGTGGCCTCGAAGTCGACTTGCATTCGTACGCACACATTCGTTTACGCAAGGTTATGCAGGTAGACAGATAGATTGAGAGAGAGATAGAGAGAAAAACTCATATATGAGGAAAAGAGCAAAAGAGTGTGTGTGTGTGTGTGTGTGTGTGTGTGTGTGTGTGTGTGTGTGTGTGTGTGTGTGTGTGTGTGTGTGTGTGTGAGAGAGAGAGAGAGAGAGAGAGAGAGAGAGAGAGAGAGAGAGAGAGAGAGAGACATGGGGAGGATGACTAAAAGAAAGACAAAAAGGTCTTATATATCGTGATAACACTCTTGTGGCTGGATGAGAAGAGGGGAAGAGGGAAATGGACCAGGATAACCTTATTAGAGTTCACAAAAACACGCACGCACGCACGTACTCACGCACGCACGCACGCACTCACTCACTCACTCACACACACTCTCTCTCTCTCTACTAACCTTTACAACACAATAGGCGGATGTGTCCGTCATTCAGATTTCTACTACGTAACCTGATCCAGTGGCGCCCCTGCCGGGCACTCAAACAAAACATACAAAAGGATCTCAGGGGCATGATGCTTTCAGTAACCCGGGAAGGAGTAAGAGTGTTTGTGTGAGTACTTTGAGTGAGTGAGTGAGTGAGTGAGTGAGTGAGTGAGTTAGTGCGTGAGTGAGTGAGTGAGTGAGTGAGTGAGTGCGTGAGTGAGTGAGTGCGTGAGTGAGTGAGTGAGTGAGTGAGTGAGTGAGTGAGTGAGTGAGTGCGTGAGTGAGTGAGTGAGTGAGTGAGTGAGTGAGTGCGTGAGTGAGTGAGTGAGTGAGTGAGTGAGTGCGTGAGTGAGTGAGTGAGTGAGTGAGTGAGTGAGTGCGTGAGTGAGTGAGTGAGTGCGTGAGTGAGTGAGTGAGTGAGTGAGTGCGTGAGTGAGTGAGTGAGTGAGTGAGTGCGTGAGTGAGTGAGTGAGTGAGTGAGTGAGTGAGTGAGTGAGTGCGTGAGTGAGTGAGTGAGTGAGTGAGTGAGTGAGTGAGAGAGTGAGTGAGTGAGTGAGTGAGTGAGTGAGTGAGTGAGTGAGTGAGAGAGTGAGTGAGTGAGTGAGTGAGTGAGTGAGTGCGTGAGTGAGTGAGCAATGAGAGAATAGGCGAGTGAGAAAACATATGAATGTTAATGAGGGAGTGAAAGTGAATAAATGAGAGTCTGAGTGAATGATGGTGAACTTTTGACTGAGATAGCGCGTGAGAGTGAATGTGTGAGTGCTTGAGTGAGATAAAGTAAATTCTCGACGAAGGCCTTAATAATCTCTAATCGTGTATGCATTATTCATTTATTATTTTCATTTTTCACTGATTTTGTTATTTTTGATATTCTATTAAGGGCTTTACCATATAGCTTTATACTTTTTGTGTACAGGTGTACGTGGGTGTAAGGGAGAGGAAGGGGAAGAGGGAGAAAAGGCGAGGGGAGGAGGACGAAGGAGAGGAAGGGGAGAAAGGGGAGAAAGGGGAGAAAGGAGGGAAAGAGAGTAGGATGGGAGATGTAGGAGAGAACTAATATGGGAGGAAAGGAAGGGGGAAGAGAAGTTTAGAGAGGGTGAGAGGGAGAGGGAGAGGGAGAGGGAGAGGGAGAGGGAGGAGAGGGAGAGAGAGAGGGCCGGGGGAGGAAGGATGAGAGAAAGAGAAAGAGAAAGAGAAAGAGAAAGAGAAAGAGAGAGAGAGGGAGGAGAGGGAGAGAGAGAGGGCCGGGGGGAGGAAGGATGAGAGAAAGAGAAAGAGAAAGAGAAAGAGAAAGAGAAAGAGAGAGAGAGGGAGGAGAGGGAGAGAGAGAGGACCGGGGGGAGGAAGGATGAGAGAAAGAGAAAGAGAGAGAGAGAGAGAGGTGGGGAGGGTGGAAGGAGGGAAGGAGGAAAGGTGGAAGAGAGGGAGGGAGGGGAAGAGTGATAGAATGGCACGAGATATATAGATATATAGATATATATATAGATAGATAGATAGATAGATAGATATAGAGAGAGAGAGAGAGTGGAACAAGTGTGGGTGGGCGAGTTCTAAAAGTCCATGCACAAAATCAATACTTCTCGATCAGAGAATCAACGTGCGTTTCTTTTTTTTCTAAATGGAGTACTCTTGAACTTGGTAAATAAACAAAACACAAGAGACAAATAGCTTCCTTTATTAATAAAAAATCTATAAATTTGTTAACATGGCATAACAATGCACAATGCATAACTACCAACCAAAGTCAATATAAAGTTACTAATACATACGTTATTAGTTTGTGCTATTTCTTCCTTTGCTTTTCGCACTGGAACTTGGAACAAAATCAAATGACAAAGATTTTAAACTCCGCCATATAGTGGTGAGCCATTTTTCAGCGTCCCTGACTGACTGACTTGATTAACTGATTGATTGACTGACATGACTGATTGACTGACATGACTGATTAACTGACATTACTGATTGACTGACATGACTGATTGACTGACATGACTGATTGACTGACTTTCTAACTGACTGATTGACTGAATGATCATTTACTCTTTCCTGACGTTCAAGCATCCAAGGTCATTGGTGGCATTTAGTGTATCTACCAAGTACACTAATTAACATAATTAGAGGTCTAAATATGAGCTCTATCCTTAACTATTAGGTGGGATCGTATATCACGTGCTTCCAATTTCCTATAAAATGATGGCAGTGTATTCTAAGATAACCTGAAGAATACTAACAGCGATGGTTTAGTGTCTGGTCTCCGTGAATGGGAAAAAAGTGGAGGACACCGAGTGATGGGAGGCAGCCGGAGAGGGGGGGGGGGGGGTGCAGAAGACAAGGACGGGAGATTGGCTAAAACTCCCGGGCGCTTATCATTTATAAGCTGAGTATAAATCATGTTCTCGGGAGACACAGTAACATGCCATCATGTTCGCTCCATTTTTTTCACTGACATCCCATAGTGACTAAAAAAGGTTGATGGTAAAATAAACAGAAGCACATAAGGAGATGAGTTACCATAAAAGTCCCATCCCCAACACCACACTAGCGTTACTGCCATTTACAAGCGATCCGATGATTGGTAATATCCGCGGATTCAGCTGGCCCCGTCCCCCAATCACAGGGAAATCCTGGCTCACAACAGTACCAGCGGATCATACACTGAATGCTCATGATCGAAAAAAAAATGCACGGGGAGGGTAATTTGACAACCTTCCAACCCAAAAAATACACCCCACGAAACGGCATCACCCACGCACATTCGCTCTAAGGTTTTCTTCCATGGTTGAAAACTCCCACTTGACGAAGCCGAACCACTAATGTATTTTTCTTCTTACATTACAAAGGGGTTTCCTGAAGACTAACTTATTTGCTGAATGCTCTTCACATGACACACACACACACACACAAAGTTGGGAACGCCATTTCCCATATTAAGAATAAGTTCACAGCCCCTAGGTACTGGTAGACTGATAACCTAACAATATGGCACAAATAACTACGCAACTACGCAGTGGAATGTGACTGCTTTGGTTCTCTTTGGTTCCAGCGTGAGTGAAAGAAGCATAAAACAGCAGAATATGACTATAACCCCCGAGGTTACTGGCCCTTCTTGGTGGCACGCTCGTCTTCGTCAGCCGAGGCGTCCGAGGAGGAGCGGAGGTCCTCCTAATTTGTGGTCTAGGAGCTTCGTGACGAGAATCCTGAGGATGAGGTACGTCCAGACGACGTGGATCAAGAACAGCGTAAGCATCATCCCATTGAAGATGTAATAGACAGGGATGAGCTCTACATCGAGAATCACGTGTGCCTCAAACAGTGAGTTGTTGAGGATCCACAGGGGGAACAGTCCGGTCCTCGTGCTTAGCCACAACAGCACGAACACCACGAAGAATTTGTCCATCAAGTCCCGACGCCCGAAGAGCTTGCTCATCTTGGCAAACAACATGGGGATGTCAGCGCACTCGTGGACGATCAGCACGAGCGAGCCGAGACGCACGAAGTTGACCGTCCACGAGAAGACGATGAGCATGATGGTGAGGACGTGGTGGATGAACATCTGCAGCGAGTCCTTCCTTTGGTGTTGGATGAAATGCGTGAGTGTCATGCACCAGTAGAAGCCGAGCGCCGTCATGTAGTACCACCAAATATCGTTGTCCACGCTCTGCTCGGGGTAGTCGTACCAGCAGTGCTTGATGTCCCACAGCCACGCCTTGTCCCAAAGCACCACAAACCCCATCACGCAGTACAGGCTGTAGTACAGCGCCTGCCATGCGCAGTCGTTAAACTTCTCCACATCAGTAGACCTCGCAGACACGACGCGCTGCCTCAGCCACCTTCGCCCTTGCGTCGTTTGAGCCGTCTCTCGCGCCCCTTTGGGAAATGCCCTTCCGCTGGAGTGTGATTCCTGTGGCGTCGGAACACTGCCTCAAGTACTCGGTTTGGAGGCGGCGGCCGCGGGGTTTGGGTTCAAAGAGCCAGGGCGAGGGCGTGGGGGTGAACACAAGGGGGTTGGGGAAATAAAAGTATCGGAGGACAAGAAGAGCAGCGGCTATGGCAAAAGGGGTTATGTAAAAAGGTCCCCTAAAGACGGGATACTAAAAATTTTCAGCTGGGCAAAGGGAGTCCATTTTGTAGCCGGATGAGCCAGACATCCGGATTCCAGAACCAGGCGTTCAGGCTCTCACCCCAACTCAGCAACACTGCCATCCTACCTGAGAGGACCACCAAGTTTTTTTAACCACACGCTTATACCGGGAACAAACACGACGCACCCATTTTATTCTATACAGACCTCCTGACCCCAAGCAGATGCCCGAACAAGGGGGAGCGAGGGGAAAAAGAGGGCGTGAAAGAAAGCTCTCATTACTTTTACCTAAATATTAAATTATAGAATGTTTGTTCCAGAGAGGACGGGGAGGGAAAGGGGGGGAGGGGGGGGAGGGAAAGGTGACACAGTGAAGAGAGTGGGGGGGAAAAAAGAGTAAAGAGGGGGAGAGAGAGAGGGAGAAGGGGGAAAAGAGGAGAGAAAGAAGGGGAGAGAGGGGAAGAGAGAGAGAGAAAACCCAAAAGAGAAAGAGACCCGAGAGAGAGAGAGAGAGAGAGAGAGAGGAGAGAGAAGGGAAAAGAGAGAGAGGAGAGAGAGAGAGAAACAGAGAGAAGGGGAGAGAAACGAGAGAGAGAGAGAGAGAAACAGAAGAGAGAGAGAGGAAACCCCAGAGAGAGAGAGAGAGAGAAAACGAGGGGAAAGGAAACAGAGAGAGAGAGAGAGAGAGAGAGAAAACGAGAGAGAGAGAGAAAGAAAACAGAGAGAGAGAGAGGGGAAAAAAAAAAAAGAGAGAGAGAAAAAGGGGGAAAACGGAGAGAAAGAGAAAACGAGAGAAAAGAGAGAGAAAACGAGGAGAGAGAAAACGAGAGAGAGAGAAAACGGGGGAGAAAGAGAGAGAGAAAACGGGGAGGGGAGAAAACGAGGAGAAACGAGAGGAAAATGAAGAGAAGAAGAAAAAAAAAAAAGAGAGAGGGAAAAAAAAAAGGGGAGAGAGAACGAAGAGGAAGAGGGGAGAAACGAGAGGGGAGAAGAGAGAGAGAGAGAGAACGAGGGGGAGAGAGAAAAGAGAGAGAGAGAGAGAAGGGGAAAAGAGAAGAGAGGGGAACCGGGGAGAGAGAGAGAGAGAGAGAGAGAGAGAGAGAGAGAGGGGAGAAGAGAGAGAGAGAGAGAAAAAGGGGAGAGAGAGAAAAGAAGGGGAAGAGGGGAGGAAAAGAGGGAGAGAGGGGGGAGAGAAAAGGGGAGAGAGGGGAGAGAGGGGAGAGAGAGAGAGAGAGGCGGAGGGGAGAGCGGGGGCGGAACGGGGAGGGGAGAGAGAGGAGAGAGAGAGAGAGAGAGAGGGGGGAGAGATGAGAGAGGGGAGGAGAGAGAGAAAAGAGAGAGCGAGAAGAGAGAGCGAGAACGAGAGGGAGAACGAGAGAGAGGGGGGAGGAAGAGAACGAGAACGAGGAGAGAGAAGAGAGAACCCAGAACGAGAGAGAGAGAGAGAGAGAGAGAGAGAGAGAGAGAGAGAGAACGAGAGGGGAGAGAGAAGGAGAGAGGGGGAGAGAGAGAGAGGGGATAAAAAAGAGAAGGGGGAGAGAGAGAACGAGGGGGAGAGAGAGAGAGAGAGGGAAAAGAGGGGAGAGAGAACGAGGAGAAGAAGAAGAGAGAGAGAGAGAGAGAGGGGGAGAGGGGAGAGAAGAGGAGAGAGAGAGGGCAAGAGAGGAGCGAGAGACACAGGAGAGAGCGAGGGGACACAGAGAGAGAGGAGAGACCAGAGAGAGAGGGAGACAGAGAGAGAGAGACAGAGAGAGAGACAGAGAACGAGAGAGGAAGAAGAGGGGGAGAGGGGAGGGGGGGATAGAGAGAAGGGGGTAGAGAAAAGGGGGAGAAACGGGAGAGAGAAGAGGGGGAGAGAGAGAGAGGGGGGTAAGGAAGAAGAGAGAGAGAGAGAGAAAACGAGAGAGAGAGAGAGAACGAAGGGAGAAAAGGGGAACGAGAGAGAGAGAGAGAACGAGAGAGAGAGAAAAGAACGAGAGAGAGAGAGAGAACAAGGGGAGAGAGAGAGAGAGAGAAGAGAAATTAGAGAAAGAAGGGGAGGGGGAGAGAGGGGGGAGAGAGAAGGGGAGGGTAGAGAGAACGGAAAAGAGAGAGAGAGGGGAACGAGAGAGAGAGGGGAAAAAAAAACGAGAGAGAAGAGAGAACGGAGAAAACGAGAGAACGAGAGAGAACGAGAGAGAGAGAGAAAACGAGGAGAGAGAGAGAACAAAGAGAAGGAGAGAGAACGAGAGAAGAGAGGGGAGAGGGGAGAACGAAAGAGAGAGAGAGAGAAGAGAGAAGGAGAGAAGGGGGAGAGGGGAGGGGAGAGAGAGAAAAGAGAACGAGAGAGAGAGGAGAGAGAGAGAGAACGAGGGGAAAAGGGAGAAAAGAGAGAGGGGGAGGGGGGGGGGGGGGGGACGAGAGAGAGAGAGAGAACGAGAAGAGGAGAGGGAACGAGAAGGGGAGAAGAAACTAGAGAGAGAGAGAACTAAAAGAGAGAGAGAGAAAAGGGGAGAGAGAGAGAAAGAGAGAGAGAGAAAAGAGAGAGAGAGAGGGGGGAGAGGGAGAAGAGAGAGAGAAAGGGAAAAGAGAGAAGAGAGGGGAAGGAGGGGGAAAAAGGGAAAAGAGAGAGAAAAGAGAGAGAGAGAAAAGAGAGCGCGAGAGAGAAAAAGAGAACGGGGAGAAGAAGAGAAGCGAAGAGAGAAAAAAAGAGAGACAGAGAAGAAACAGGGACAGAAGAAAACGAGAGACAGAGAGAGAAGGGAGAGACAGAGAGAAAAAAACGGAAGACAGAGAGACAGAGAGAGAGAGAGAGAGAACGAGAGAGAGGAGAGGGGGGGAAAACGAGGAGAGAGAAGAACGAGGGGAAGAGGGGAGAGAACGAAGGGGGGGGGGGAGGGAGAGAGAGAGAAGAGAAGAAGGGGAAAAGGAGAGAGAGAGGGGGAGAGAGGGGAAGAGGGGAGAGAGAGAGAAAACGAGAGAGAGAGGAGAACGAGAGAGAGGAGAGGGGGGAAGGGGGAAAAGAGAGAGGGGGGAGAGAGAGAGAGAGGGGGAGAGAGGGGGAGGGGAACGAGAGAGAAAGAGAGAGAGAGAGAGGAGAGAGGAGAGAAGAGAGAGAGAGAAAAGAGAGGGGAGAGAGAGGGGGGGGAAAAGAGGGAAGCGAGAGAGGGGAGGAGGGGGGAACGAGAGAGAGAGAGGAACGAGAAGGGAGAGAGAAGAGAGAGAGAGAGAGGGGAAAGAGGGGATGGAGGGGGAGGAGAGAGAGAGAGAGAGAGAGAGAGAGAGAGGGGAGATAAGCGGAGAGAGCGCGAGAGGGGGAAGGGGAGAACAAGAGAGAGGAGAACGAGAGAGAGAGAAAGAAGAAAAGACAAGAGAGAAAGGGGACAGAAAAGGGGAAACGAAACAGAGAGGGGAAACGAGAGCCCAGAAGAGAAACGAGAAAACAGAGAGACAAAAGAGACAGAGAGACAGAGAGAAAGAAGAGAAGAGGGGGAGAAAAGGGGGGAGGGGAGAGAGGGGGAGAGAGAGAGAAAAGAGAGAGAGAGGGGGAACAAAAAAGAAGAACGGGGAGAGAGAGGGGGGGAGAACGAAAAGGGAGAAGAAGAGGGGAAGAGAAAGAGAGAAAAAACGAGAGAGAGAACGAGAGACGGGAGAAAAGAGCGAGAGTTGGAAAGGTATCTTTATCAAAAATTTGGTATTATTTTTTATCGGACGCGGGGGATAATCTGATCCCTTCAACGTTAATATTTAAATTTAATTTATTTTAAAGGGGGGAGGAGATGGGAGGTGGGGAGGGGAGGAAGGGGAGGAAGGGGGGAGGGGAGGTGAGGTGACGTGTGGAGGAGAGGGAGGTGGAGAAGGGGAGTGGGAATGGAGGAGGGGGAAGAGGTTGAGGAAGGGGAAGAGGGGTAGGAGGAGGAGAATGGCTAGCATTTGCGCAATAGCAGAACCACTAGATTTCGTTGAGTTAAATGTCTGGTGATCTTTAATTATATCTTATTACCAAAGATGAATATCATTGCAAACAAGTGGCTGTGCATCAGACAAATAAACTACAATAATACGGAAGACGCTCCAGCCGCTCCTCCCCTCCCCCCAGCAACCCCATCCCCAATCCTGCTCTGCCCCCCCCCCCAACCCCGCCTCTCCCCAGCCCCATGCACGACACACCAATGATCACAATCACACACGCTCCTTATAACACATCGCTCGCACTTCCCGGTAACGCACGCATGACACCACGCAAAACAACAACAGCCCCCCCTCCCCCCTTGCTACTGCAGTCGTTCCTAACTACCATACGCTCGCTGGTTTATGTGAGTCTGTATTCTTACACTTCAAAATCACTCCTGACGTCTTGTCACACTACCTGCTTCGGCCCCAGCGCTTCACCTATCTACGGGGGTTTTTAAAAATCCCTTTTCTCAAATCTCAATCTGCTTCCTCTTTTTTAATGCCCGCTCCCCGGTGCACACACGCGACCGTCACGTCGTCGCCTGAACATCTATATCCCAGCGGCCAATATTTTTCGAAACTCATCAAAGTTCCCAGGATTTCCCGGGCAGGCCCCCTTGACCCAAATTCCGGGGAGGGAGATATCAATTGTTTCTTTTCTCCGGCCTCTTTACGTCCAGCACGAGACAAGGGAGTTTGGATTTTTTCCTTTTTTTCATGGCAAACCCCCGTTTCCCCTTGGGGCCCCAAACAAAACCCTGTGGTCTTTTTTGGGGGAAAAAATTGGCGACCCGCTTTATGGCCTTTGGATCCCAAAGTGAAAAAAAGGTGGGGTTCTACCCCGGCCCTGCAGTTTTGACACCTGATCCAAAACCCCGGGCTACTTAGGAAGGCCGGCAAGGGAACTTACCTCAAAACTGGCGATCGGCCCGTCCCCGGGGGGCGGCTCGTCCCTCCCCCTTTGCCTACTCCACTCTCCCCCCCCTCCCCTCAAGGGTACCTTTTTCTACTCCCCCTCCTGCCCCCCCTCCCAAATTCCGGTTTTCTACCCTCCCTTCCCCCCCCGGGGTCCCCTGAAATCCAACCCCTTCCCACCCAAAAAAGCCTGCCTTTCTTTTCTCTCCTCTCCCTTCCCTTTTTTGGGTTTCCTACGTTTTCCCCCTCCCCTGCCCTCCTCCAAGGGGGGGCCCCTGAAAAGAAACTAGGGGACCCTGGGGGCGCAAAGGGGGGAGCCCAAAAACCCGGCCGGGGGGGGCTGCCTCCCGTAAATGAGCTCAAACTGGGGCCCCCCCTAAAGCCGCCGCGGGGCCCCATGGGGTCCCCCACCTGGGGGGGGAGGGGGGGAGGGGGGTGGTAGGGTATAGTGCTGTGGGGGGGGAAGGGGGGGGGGTTGGCCCCCGTTTTCTCGGCTCTCGCGCCGTGTGCGTTTCCCGACCGAGAGCACACGTTTTTGTGTTGCGTGTTTGGAAGATGTGTATTTTGGAAATCATATATATAATATAAATAAATAAAAATTTTTAAATAAAATACCCCCACCACACACATATATGTATATGTATTTATATTTATATAATATATATATAATGTAATGTATATAATATATATAACACACCCCAACAAACCCCCACACACACACACACACACACACCACCAACACACACAACAATATTAATTATTTATATATATATATATATATAAATATATTTAAATATTTATAATTTTATATAAAAATTTTTTTAAAAATATTATTATTTAATTATATTAGATTTTTATATAAAATAAAAATTTTTATATTTTTAAAATATATAAAATATTTATAAATAATTTTTATATATATAAATTATTTTAAAAAATAAATTTTTAAATTTTAAATAAATATATGTATAATTATTTAATTAAATATATAATTATTAATAAATACATATTAATAATAAATACATATATAAAAAAATATATAACATAAAATAATAATCTATCTATGTTAAATAAATTGTTAGATAATTAGAGGAATAAATAACACATTTACATTTTTTTTTAAATAATATTTTTTATTTACAATACCTATATTCATTCATTTTATGTTACATAACAGTCAAAGTGGTTTCCCCAAACCATTGCCGCGGGGAAAAAATGAGAGAAACAGGCTCACTAAGCCCCAGGATGATGCAGCACGGTGGCCAGTTCCTTTCCGTCCCGACTTTGACCCCGACTTTGACCCCGACTTTGACCCCGACTTCGACCCCGACTTTGACCCCAACAAGCTGACGTCAGCGTACCCGTCCTCGTTCATTCGACTGAGAGGGGCGGCCCCCGGGCGGAAACCTGGCCCCCGCATTGCAATGTCAGGGTCTTACACAAAACTATGCCCCTCTACACACCACACCACCCAAAACACACACACACAACACACACACACACACACAAACACAACAAAACAACAAAAAACACACACACAACACACAAACACCACAACACCACACACCAAACACCCCCACAACACCAACACACACCAACACACCACACACACACACACCCAAACACACACACACACACACACCACCCCACACCACACCCCCAAAACACCAAACATACACACAAATAACACACACACAAACACACACAACACACACACACACACACACACAAACCAAAACACACACAAAACACACAAAACACCACACACACACACACACAAACACCCCACACACACACACACACACACACACACAAACACACCACCACACACACAAACACATCACACAACACACACCACAAAAACACACAACACACAAACACACACTCACACACACACACACATACTCACACTACACACAAACACAAACACACACAAACACATACACAATCACATACACACATACACTACACATTACCACAACTAATACATATATTTATACATATAAAAACATAATATATATAGACAAATAAATAAAAATGTATGTTGTGATCGTGTGTACGTGCTTGGTGGTTGTGCGTGTGCGTGTTACGTATGTGTGTGTGTATGTGTGTGCGTCTATGTATGTGTGTGTGTGTGTGTGTGTGAGTGTGTGTGTGTGTTGTGTGTGTGTGGTGTGTGTTGTGTGTGAGTGTGTGTGTGTGTGGTGTGTGTGTGTGAGTGTGTGTGTGTGTGTGTAGTGTGTGTTTGTGTGTGTGTATGTGTGGTATGTGTGTGTATGTGTGTGTGGGTTTGTGTCAATGTGTGTGTGTGTGTGTGTGTTGTGGGTGTGTGTGTGTGTGTGTGTGTTTGTGTGTGGGTGGGTGTGTGTGTGTGTAGCGGCAGTTTTGCGTTGCGTGTTGGTGTTATTTATATATGCATGTGTATACACAGTATCCCAACCACATTTCACGACGCATCCCTAAACGCTCTGAAGTCGAGAGCGACCCTGAAGCAGTCTTTCCTACACGCACAAACGCGCGAGAACACACGCACGCGGAACGCACACACGCACGCACACATACCGCAGTGCTCACAGCAACGGCGGTCAGTGCTGCTGCAGTTCCACCACCTGACGCCTTTTCTCGCTAGTCCTCCCCCTTGGCCTGCTTGTGGAACACTGAGGAGATTAAGGTCATCTTGCGAAACTTAAGGCAGTAAATGAAACGTCTTATGCACGTCAAAGAAATGTTTGAAAGACATATAATGGGTAATATTACTCTCATTCATTCATTCATTCATTCATTCACTCATTCATTTACTCTCTCCCTCACTCTATCTTCCCCTCTCCATGTTCTCCGACCCCTTTCTCTTTGATTTTCCCTATCTTTTTCTCTTTCCTAACCGTCAATCCTCTTTCTCCGTCTCTCTCTCTCC
Source organism: Penaeus chinensis (assembly GCF_019202785.1). Taxonomy (NCBI): domain Eukaryota; kingdom Metazoa; phylum Arthropoda; class Malacostraca; order Decapoda; family Penaeidae; genus Penaeus; species Penaeus chinensis. The sequence goes on from NC_061849.1 coordinate 23,075,322, forward strand.
CTCTTATCTTTCTACTTTCTCCCCCTTTTCTTTCTCACTTTCTCTACAGCCTTATGAAAGTTTACGATTTCTTTTATTCGCGCAAAAAGAACAAACGCCTCTCATCATTCTGTAAAAAGTCCACCACACTGCAGGCGAAGCAAAGATTATGTAGAAAAGCAACTTTGTCTCTTTCATATGTACATTTAATTTTTATGTGCTGGAGAAAAAGGCAAAAACAAACAAACACAAATCGTATAAACACATGAAGCAATTCCCATAAACCGTTGAACGATATGAAATAAGTAAAAATCGATTAAATCATTCATTCAAATTTAGCGAACGCGGGAGATAACGTGGAAGAGGAGTAGAAAGTGGAGGTGTAGAGAGATAGAGACATTATAAAAGAAGAAAAATGCCTAAGACGGACTGAGAGGGCGAACCGGGTGTTTCTCTCACTCTGCACAGCCACTTAGTGGTTAGTGCCCATGCGCAACGGTACGGGGAGTGCATGTAGCGGCTTTGTCAAGCCATGAGCCTGGCATGGATAATACGGTCGGTCAGGTACGTGTTAGGGGACGTAACGGTTCAGGCAGTAAGCATCACAGATAACAAACCAAAAAACCGGTGAGCGACGGGAGAGCTGAGCAGCGCTAGCGCGCGCGCAGCGAGCGATCGCGCGGCAGAGCGCGGATGGAGAGAGAGCGAGCGTCGCGAGGAGCGAGCATAGCGAGCGGCGCGAGAAAGCGAGAGCGAGCGAGAGCGAGAAAGAGGCGCGAGAGAGAGAGCGAGCGGCGCAGCGGCCGATGGGGAGCGGGGAAGAGCAACCTTAGTAAAAGGCCGCGCAGCAAGCACACTGGGCAGCGGGCCTGCCGGGAGATGCTTTCTCACTACGTGGTAACTAACACAGCACAGAAAAGGGTAGAGGGGTGCTCAGAGGACACGGACGGGCAAAGAGAAAAGGCACAGACATGTTCAGGAGAAGGAAACCGGAAAAAACGTTAGCATGGAATAAGAACGCAAAGGCACGTAGAGAGAGAGAAGGCAACCAAGGCGCAATAGAGTCACACACAACCGTATACCAGAAAAGCCCAAGTATGGGGAGCTCCACTGGGACAAGTAGAAGGGTCCCACTGACTAACCTTCTTTTATATCCGGAAAACGGCCCGGATCCGCCCTCATCAAAGACACACAAGGCAGTAACCACCATACCCTAGTCGGACGTTACACAAGCGAGCATAGACGCTAACAAGAGCGGGGGCCCGGACCGTGACACAGAGAACAGGAGGCCCGAACCGGGCCCGGCCCGGAAAGTGCTCCCCCTTCGTGCCTCTTCCCCTTCTTTCTCCCCCGTTCTCCCTTTTGTTATTTTTTCCCTTCCCCCCCGCCTCCTCCATCCTCCTCCCTCCTCCTAACTCCCTCCTTCCTCCTCCTCCCTCCCATCCTCCTCCTCCTTTCCTTTCCCTTCCTCCTCCTCCTCCCTTTCCCTTTCCCTCCTCCTCCTCCTTTTCCTTCCCTCCTCCCTCCTCCTTTCCCTTCCCTCCCTCCCTCCACCCCCCCCCCCCTCCTTTCTCCCTTCCCTCCCTCCCTCCTCCTCCCTTCCCTCCCCTCCCTCCTCCTCCTTCCCTCCCCTCCCCTTCTCACCCTTCCCTCCCTCCCTCCTCCTCCCTTCCTCCCTCCCCTCTCCTCCTTCCCTCCCCTCCCTCCACCTCCCTTCCTCCCCTCCCTCCTACTCCCCCTATTCCTCCCTCCCCCTCCTCCTCCCTTCCCTTCTCGACCCACCTACTCCTTTCCTTCTCTCCCCTCCTCCTCCCTCTTCATTCTCTCCCCTCCTCCTCCCTTCCCTTCTCTCCCCTCCTCCTCCCTCTCCCGCTCCTGCTATTGATCAGGAACACGTGGCAAAACCGGAACACATTATCGCCAGACCTGATTGACTGACGCCGGGCAATACGCTTTACTGACTAAGGCGTGGAATAGAATGCGAGAATCAAAGTGATTAGGGAAAAAAATAGATTAATTGGACGAGGTAGTGCCGTTAATGGGCAGGAAGCTACCACTCCGAACCACGCGAAGAACCCACACGCCGACGAAGGAAACCCCCCCGCTCGCGAAGAACCACACGACAACCCCCCCTCCATCCACCACAACAACGCGACCCCCAACCGTCCCCGAACCCCGAAACCGAACGAACCAAAAACGACAAAACGACCACGCGACACCCAGCCCGAAGACGGACCCCCCCCCGAATAGACGCCTACCCACATCAGCCAACGAGAACGATGAAGTGCACCCCAACCCCGAAGAAAGAACCGACACCCAGAAGAAACCACCCGAACTCGAACACACACCCCCCCCCCCCACCGACACACGCCACCGAACCGAACAACCCATACACCGCGAACCGCTCACGAAAGACACAAGAATACCGAGAAGTGGAGGAGGAGAAAATAAGGAAAAGGATGAGGAAGGGGACGAAGATGTGGATAAGAAAAGAAAAGTAAGGGAGGGATGGAGAGGTTGAAGGGAGGGAGAGGGAGTGGGGAGAGGGAGTGGGAGAAGGAGAGGGGGAGAGAGAGAGGGAGGGAGAGGGAGAGGGGAGAGAGGGAGGGAGACGAGGGGAGGGAGGAGAGGGGGAGAGAGAGGGGTGAGAAGAGTGAGAGAGTGAGAGAGAAGAGAGAGAGAGGGATGAAGAGAGAGAGAGAGAGAGAGAGAGAGGAGAGAGAGAGAGAGAGAGAAGGGAGGGGGAAAACAGGAAAAGAGAAAGGGAATTTGAGAGAAAGAAAGACCAGAAAGAATGAAAGAAAGAACGAAGAAAAAGAAAGAAAAGAAAGAAAAGATAAGAAAGAAGAAAGAAAGAAAAGAAAAGACGAAAGAAAGATAAGAAAGAAAGAAAGAAAGAAAGAAAAGAAAGGAAAGAAAAAAGTAAGAAAGAGAAAGAAAAGACAAGAAAAGATAAGAAAAAGAAAGAAGGGAAAGAAAGAAAGAAAGAAAGAAAAAGAACGTAAGATAGAGAAAGAGAAAGAGAAAGTGAAAGATGAGTGAGAGAGAGAAGATAAAGAAAGATAAGAGTGATGAGAGAGAACGGAAATAGAATGAATGCCGGGGGGAGGGGGGGGTGGGCGACAAAGAACACGCGTACATATTTCATTAACCTATATTATGTCAATTACGACTTTACCTAATTTTTTTCATTCTATTTTGTCTTACTTTAGTAATTTCCGTATTAACAGTATCTCTACCTTTTTGTAGACAATCTGCAGTTATCAATATTTATGTATCATCTATTTTAAATATATATCCTTTAATTAACGCTATACTGAAAAAGGTAGACTAATGTATAAAAATTTTATTTACAGTCAAGTATATTAGAGATATAATGATTCTGTAGTCCTTGCTACTACAGTTTAGTTTAAAAGCTGTATATTGTTTTAAATTAAAACAATGTTCAGTAAATAATATACAAATTAGCTTTGTATTTCCTTTCGCTTATATTATTTACTAGTTGATATTTTATTTTTCGCACACTAAAGCTAGCATCGTATTGTGTATATAAGTTCTCCCTAATCGATATTAAATTGACATACATACTACTCTATCTTTAATTTCTGTGCATATATTTAATAGATTTTATAATAGTGAATTTGAATAATCATAACTATATTATTTTGTGAAGCATTTATATAGTAGGCAAAATAAGAATAATGAATAAATAAAAAAAACGAAGAACTAAATAATAAACATATTATTATCATAAACTATTAGATAACACTCTAAAAATTATGAAACAAACACAAAATAATAATATAAAATCAAACGAAAAACGAACTACAATTTAAAATAAATTAATTAAAAACAAAATAAAAAATAATAACCAAAAAAAACAATAAATGAAAAAACTAACGCAATATAATAAACAAATAATAAAAAAAGTACAAAAGAAAATAAAAAAAATTACACATATAAACTACTAATATTATTAACCAAAATATACAAAATCAAACAAACAAAATATTAACAATAATAAAATATAATCAAACAACGCAAAATTACAACATATTAAAAAAAAACACAGAAAAAACAAAATTAAAAAAAAAACAAAAAAAAAAAAATAAACTAAAACTAAAACACAAACAAAAACTAAAACAACAACAAACAAAAAAACAACAAAAAAAAATAATCAAAAAAAAAAAAAAAAACCAACATCAAAATAAAAACAAACAACAAAACAAAAAAAACACGCAAACAAAAACACAAAAAAAACAAAAAAAAAAAAAAACAAAAAAAAAACGCCGAAAACACAAAAAAAAAAAATAAACAAAAAAAAAAACAAAAAAAACAAAAAAAACAACAACACCTAACCCAACAAAACTACATTTAAAAAAAACAAAAAACACCAAAACACGCAAAAAATAACCAATAAAAACAACAAAAAAAAAACAACAAAAAAAAAAAAAAAAAACGCAATAAAAACAAAACAAACAAAAACAAAAAAAAAAAAACAACAAAAAAAAAAAAACGCAAATAAAATAAAAAAAAAAACCAAAACCAAAAAAAACGAACAAAACAACACAAACACTCAAAAAAAACACGCAAAATAAAAAAAAAAAAAACAAACAAAAAAACAAAAATACACAGCAAAAAAACACAAAAAAAAAAAAAACAAAACAAAAAAAAAACATTAAAAAAAAAAAAAAAAAAAAAAATAATAAACAAAACAAAAAAAAAAAAAAAAAAAAAAAAACAAAACACAAAAAACAAAAAACAAACAAACAAACTAATATAAAAACAAAAAAACCAAAAAAAAGAAAACAACAAAAAAAACAAAAAAAAAAAAAAAACACCCCCCCCAAAACAAACAAAAACAAACAAAACAAAAACAAAAACAAAAAAAAATAAAAAAAACACAAAAAAAACGCAGACACAAAACACACATACTT
>NC_061849.1:23090237-23097737 GCF_019202785.1 Penaeus chinensis
TAAACTGCTCTACACTCATGAATTCTATTACAGTAGATCAGCAGAAATTTATACACAAATTTATTGTCGCATAGGAAAATGGGTTATTTAATCTTTAATTACAATATAACAAGTCTAGCATCTGCAATCTCAAAGAGTAAGCAATAAAGGACATATTCCTACATTTTGGATTTTCCCTTCAGTATACAGCTATCCAGTACTTCAAATAGGACTAAACATTTCTATTGTCTTAACTTTTCATTAAGCAACTTCGAGGAGATAAAAAATATCAGGAAAATTGGCTCATTGCAGTGAGGGCTATACTTGAGTGGCAAGCAAGAGAATAATACTAATAATAGGTCATTATCCAAAAATCAAACACAAAAAAAAAAAAAAAAAGGGGGGGGGAGAGAGAAACTAAACAGACAATCGTTCAACACTTGTATATTTCCTACATTCACTGCAAAAGATCACGAAGTTTATATGCAAATGTTAAAATATACGATATGTAACATTATCTGGACAGAAAAAATAATGAATTAAAAAACAAGCCTGCAAAATGGTACACACACACACACACACACACACACACACAGACACACACACACTCAAAATGTTGCAAAACAGAAACTATCTGGCCACACAGGAAAATTAGCCGCCTCAGATAACGTTGACTATTTCTCTGTCTCGGCTGTTATAATCATTCCTTCTGTTTTAAGAAAAGTTAAACATTTGCAAAATGATGATGCCTTGTTGGTACTTAATTTAGTTACATGAATAAAGGTCTTTTACTGCCACATGTATCTTGTGCATAAAGCTGGCTGAATGTTTATACAGATTACTTTAGTGTTAAAGTATAAGAAAATAAGATAACAAAATCAGAGCAAAAATTCCATACACAATTGTCTGCATACAAATTAAATAAATATAATTCCTCCTACCCATAATAAAAGCTCAAGCAGTTCTTTCAATTCTATTCTGGTTACCTAAGTTGCATTAAAATTTCATTGATGTGTCAAATAAAGTTGTGGCAAATAATCTTCCAACTAAATAAAACATAACTTCTGTGAAGATAAATGAAAACAAAATAAATCATCAGCTGTATAAAATATGCCAACAAAAATGAACCTAATAATATTTTAGATGTAAATCAGCAACACCTTCAAGAATTTTAACAAATCTTATAACAATGTTCCTTCTCCCAGTATGTTCTCAGGTGGAAAAATAAAATCTCTAAATTCAAAAACAAAAAGAAGTGCAAATTGAAAGTCAAAGGTAGTACTGCATAGAAATCAATAATGTCAATGAATTTCAGTCAACATTACAACAAACATGGAATTACAACATGACAGTAATAGATGACAATCACATTGCATCTCAAATGAAGATGATGATGATAATGATGAGGCTGAGGAGGGAGGGAAAGGGAGGAGGAGGAGGAGGAGGTGGGGAAGAGGAGGAAGAAGAAAATTGGGGGGGGGGAGAGGAGGGAGGAGGAAGAGGAAAGGGGGGGGAAGATGAATAGGAGAAGGAAAAGAAGTCAGAAGAGGAGGTGGAGGAAGCAGAGGTAGAGATAAGAGGTAGAAACAGAGAACATCCTTCCTTTATAAAAATAAGCTAGTAGCTTGAGGTTCACTTGGGCAATGTTCTTCTAGATCAACAACTTTACCCTTTAGTTCACCTGGGTTTGTTTTTGTGATTAAAACAATTGCACTAAGTTCACTGGTCCCAAGTTCACTCCCTGAAAAACTGCTTAGCAATCATCAGGAGTTTCTGGTTTCTCAGACAAATTAATCCATCCAACTAACACACTACCTAAGCTTCTCTCTTTGTTATAGGAATAAATCTGCAACTTCTCAAAAGTGTCTTTTTCTTCAAAAGTTGTGTTCATGTGTGAAATGTCTTTTAAAAAGGACTTCTGATTGCATCTATCAATAAACTTATGGGAAGATAAAAAATAGCAGATGACTGTAACCAACAGCTGCATCACAGTGGTAAAATATAATTGCTTTTATCAACCAGTTCTTATTCAATGAACATTCTTGTCTTTACTAATGCATTCAATGCACTGAAAGAATAACAAGTTGATCAACTTTATATCATACAATTTGTGACAAACATTTTAAAGGAAGCCTTCAGCAACCTCATGTTATACATTTGTAATCTGATATCAGAAACATTTTTAGCCCAATTTATGAAACCGGGAATTATACCTATTATTTTCTCAATGTGTGATTTATGAAAGGCACTTTTACAAATGAGAGATTACAAATTGAACTTTCCTTTGCTTGGTGAATGAGATTCCTCAGATATACACATTTACATATATTCAATTTTCTTATGTATTACTGAAGTGCCTTCATAATCCACCACAGCTAATCCTCCTTTTTCAAAAAATATCTATATGTATTCATAAATAAATTAGGGATCTACTTTCTATTTTCTTCCTACTTGTCTACATACATACCCATATTATTCAACCCAAAGTGGAAATAGTGAGACTATACCAACCACACTTTTATAAATTGTGTTATATGATGCCTCCACACATATGTATATAGCATAATGTGAAATTTGCCATGTGACTATCAATAAAAATATTTTGATAGATATCAATGTCATTCTACTGAGAATCCTACAAAGATGTAAAAACATATCCATAAAATATATTAGTGACCAGTATTTCAATATAAACTTCATTATAAATTTTTCAACTTATTTGCGTATATGACAATTATGCCTCCTTTGAAGGATGAGATTCAAATCCAATGCAATTTTACATAATCTGAAAGGTTTGATTATGGCCCACTTTAGAGGTCCTTTCTTCTCAACTGTTAATTCCGCTTCTTCTCGTCTTCATTGTCTTCAGACACTTCTGAAGGATCTGAGGATGATCGGTTGTCTTCAACATTGCCCTTGGTAATTGTTGTTGATATGATGCGTAAAATCAAGTATGTCCAATAAATATGCAACAACAAAAGAGCAATGAGTAGAGAGTTAAATATGTAATAGGCAGGGAACATGGGCAAAATTGTTGGTGCTTCAATAGCAGTGCTGTATACAATCCAGAGCGGGTATATTCCAACACGTGTAATGATCCACATAACAGCAAAGATGGCAAAGACTGCATCACAGAAAGCTTTGTGCCCTGAATAGATGCTCATTTTTGCCAACTGGAGGGGGATATCAGCACAGTCATGGACAATGAGGACTAATGTTCCAATCCGTGTTAGGTTGCAGGTCCAAGAGAAAGTGATGAGTGCAATAGTGACCATGTGGTGGATAAACATCTGCCAAAAATCTTTGCGCTTGGCTTCAAAGAAATGTGTGAAGGTCATAGACCAATAGAAGGAGAGGGATATCATGTAGTACCACCAGACATCAATATCAACACTGTGGTTGGGGTATTCATACCAACAATTGCGGATATCCCAAAGCCAAGACTTATCTGACATCACATATAAGCCATAGAAAAAGATGAAGGTATAATATGTACATTGCCAGGCACACTCCATAAACTTGGTGAACTTATTGACACGAGTCATGGCCTGCCTCTGCCGTAACCATCTTTCTACTTTGCGTTCTGTCCACTGCAATTGTTTTGCACATTGAAAAATTTCATTTTCTGGTGGTTGCTTTTTGCTTTGTAGGAATAATTGTTCTAGAGTCTCATTAGGCACCACAGGACGAGGCTTTACATTTCTCAGGCCTACTGCCTGAGCTATATGTCGATAGACAAGCTTATTGAGCACCAAAAACCGGAGGCCAATTGCTAAAAATGCCATGAAAATTGGATACGTCCACAGATCACTCCAGTTAGCATAGCGAATCTTGTCGTTGGGCACGAGGTCTTCCCAGTTGTAGTTCGGGGGCAGCCACACATCAGGGTTCCAGAACCAGCTCGAAAACTTGTGCCACATCCACGCAGCCATCCTGAGGACAAGAAACGCCATCACCAATCCATGTCATCACGAATTCTTCATCATTTTCAGGCAAAAGATGGGATGATCAACACCGAGAAGAGGAAGAATCTTGTAATAATGAAGAGCAGAGCAGAATGAAGGTATTTTACACTACAAGTCTTTTTTCCCTTACAGTTTAACTCCGAATACCATTACAACAATAATTTGAAATGAAAAATTCTATGTATTGGTGCTTATGTTAGTGCTGGACTACAGATCCACCAAGCAGGACATGTCCGATCTACAATCTACTTTCATTGACAATAAGGATTCTAAACCACATTAGTGCAATTACCAGACTGGGAAGCTTGGAAACATGGTTTTTTTTTTTTTTTTTTTTCAACTACAAAAGTAATTAGGTACAAAATGAGTTCAAGCCACAAAAATAACCCAGTCTTGATAAATTTGTACTTACTGACTGACACTCCAAGGATCCTGTCATGCAAAGCCTAAACCAAAAACCCGAGAGAGAACTAGGACCAGGTTACCTAACCGTCACTTTCACCACATTGGCAGATATTGTAACACTGTTTTTATGTGTTATGTGGTTAATGCTGCTGATTAGATTAGAAGTGTTATTGAAGTAATTTAAAATGTGAAAGAAAACATTCCTGATCCCTAATCTTATCTGAAGTCATACAATTTTTCCAACTTAATTAAAACTAATACTTCTTAAAAATAAAATAACTACAGCGTTTTCTATTCCCAGAAGATTAGTCAATATGTTTAGCTTTTCCAAATTAAGCAATTTCTAATAAACATTTGTTTATATCAGGTCACTGTTAAAGAACTTACATAATAATACTAATAGCAAATTGTTTTCTTTGTGTTATTTATGTGCTCTTATTTTATTTTTCGGAGTCTAGCAAATGATCTGTTATGAATAATGAATGTCTTCCAAGCCCTGGTTCTGTTTCACCTTCTCTCTGTGTGAAGACTAACCAATGTAAAGATGAGAAGCATAAAAGAAAGTTTACAAGAACAAGATGATGAAAAAGTTTAGTGAGATTTTTTTTCTCTCTCTCTCTCTCTCTCCTCTCTCTCTCTCTTGGGGAGTTTCTCAAGACCAACTACATTTCCTATGGACTATTTAACAAAATAAGGCCTAGATTCTCTTCCTATATCAAAATCATTTTACTTAAGGCTACTGCCAATCAAAATTAAATATTCTATTAGTAACAAATACAGCTGCCAAGGAAAATTTGCTAAATCACTGGGTCTGTGGTGAAAGTGTCAGAGGTAAGTGCCCTCCTCTTTCACTGTGGAAAAAGCAAGAGCACTCTTATTTCATCTATTAATTTCTTTATATATTCACACATAGAATATATAAAATGTTCAGTTTTGTATTATACAGTTCTACATAAATACACAATGTGATACATCAAATAACAAAATTACAGAAGAGTATATCTATGAACTTAAAGGAAATAACAACATGCAGGAAGAGCCTAAATTTCAGTACAAAAATGTTGGAGTTTATAAATCAAAAAATAAAATCTAATATTCTACTATTGAACACAGATCATAATACAGTATATCATCTTATTGGTACAAAGGAGAAAAAGTTGCTCCATGTTACTACTACTGACATTATTCACTTTCAATGCTTATATTCTAGGGAACACAATTCAAACTGTAGTAACTAGTTGTAGTTATATTTTCCAGACAAGCTATTAATGACTGCATATGCTGTATCTACAATCATATAGATGATCTAATGCACGGTCTCAATTTTGTTAGTGCTACCAGTTTCCTGGGAATCAACCCAATACTGCCAGGAAAATGCTGTTGTTTTTTTTTGTTTTGTTTTTTATGTCTCTGCACATAGATGGCTCTGCTAGAACTTAGCCCCAAAGGAGTCAATTAGTAGACCTTGTGACCTTACCTGATTTCACCTTTTCTTGAATTGGCGGGAACCCCAATGTAAAACAAATTTAAAAAATCAAGGAAAACGGTAAGCAGGTGAGACAGGAAGTACTCGTAACTGGCTCATTAGTGACTATTAGCCATCTAAGTGTAAAAAAAAAAAAAAAAAATTAATAATAGTAATAATAATAAAGTAAACTCACAATGGGACAGGCATATATATACATGCCATGCCCATTGGACTTGGGTTGATGGAAAATATCAAATATCAGACTTACCAGCACTAACAAAATTAGTTTTTTTTAAATTAAATGAATAGAGTTACAATAGTAACAAACATAATTTAGTACTATTTGTATTTTAACCTACTCTGCATGGATGGCAAGAATATACACCATGCCCACTGTAATACAAGTTAATTTATTGTATTTATACATAGATGACTCTGTAAGTGCTTGGTCACCAATAAGAATAATAACAGTATTAGGAAGAAAATACATTTTATCGCAATTTCAAGGAATAGGAAAATCAGGAGCTCCTTGGTGGCTGAGGACATGTGAAGCCATCCGTATGTAACAAAATTCACAAAATACTACAGGAAACAGTAAATAAATCCATAGTCATTGTGTTAATATTTGATAAATATTCATTTGATATATAAATGATATCTCTATCAACCTTTCTGAACTTAAGAGAGCAAGTTGGGAGTACACTGTAGATAATCATCTAGTGGGCAAAACTATTTTCTTCTTCATTACATATGCCTAATTAAATGACAATAATGCACTACTTTGGCATTCTGCATATTCATCTCAGTACCTATCGCAGATAAAAATAAAGATTATAACATTCAAAATTTGTACAAACATACCTTTAGAGTACTGTTAATCCCTTAATCCATGCCCATCATCAAATGATGACTCGAGTCAATAAGCTTTCCCATCATCAACTAACAACTACTTTCCCCGTCTTCAATTTGTGTGATTATGCAGTAAAGATCCCTCTAGCAATCACAATGAAGTCTCGCAGATTATATACAAGGCACGATGTGAGCCGAAGTTGGCACAGTGTGCATCTATCTTCGAAAGACTACCTTGTGTCTCTAGACGGAACCCCTCCCAAATTCTCATAGAAAGAAAAAAAAACACCTGCATCTTTTCCCCGACACAGGAGACCATTATCTATTTTTCCTATTAATTTAATACTTAAGGATTCTCCATTTATCTATTTATCTATCTATTATACATATATATAAATATATAATATATATATATATAATATAAAACATGTATATAATATAATATATACTATAAATATAATATAAAATATATGTATATAATACAGTATATCATATATATAACATATACATATATATAAATAATATATATATAATATATATAATATATATATAATATATACATATATATAATATATCTACTAAATATATCATATATATATTATATATATTATATATATTATATATATATATATAATATCTATATAATATACAAATAATATATAAATAATATATAAATAATATGTATATAATATATAATATATATAATATATATATATTATAATATATATATATATATATTTATATATATCACATATATGTATATAATATATATATGTATATCTATACATGAATATATATGTATATATATATTAATATATATATATATATAAATTA
>NC_061849.1:23100237-23117737 GCF_019202785.1 Penaeus chinensis
ATCGCCCTCGCTCTCACAATCGCCCTCGCTCTCACAATCGCCCTCGCTCTCACAATCGCCCTCGCTCTCACAATCGCCCTCGCTCTCACAATCGCCCCTCGCTCTCACAATCGCCCTCGCTCTCACAATCGCCCTCGCTCTCACAATCGCCCTCGCTCTCACAATCGCCCTCGCTCTCACAATCGCCCTCGCTCTCACAATCGCCCTCGCTCTCACAATCGCCCTCGCTCTCACAATCGCCCTCGCTCTCACAATCGCCCTCGCTCTCACAATCGCCCTCGCTCTCACAATCGCCCTCGCTCTCACAATCGCCCTCGCTCTCACAATCGCCCTCGCTCTCACAATCGCCCTCGCTCTCACAATCGCCCTCGCTCTCACAATCGCCCTCGCTCTCACAATCGCCCTCGCTCTCACAATCGCCCTCGCTCTCACAATCGCCCTCGCTCTCACAATCGCCCTCGCTCTCACAATCGCCCTCGCTCTCACAATCGCCCTCGCTCTCACAATCGCCCTCCCTCTCACAATCGCCCTCCCTCTCACAATCGCCCTCCCTCTCACAATCGCCCTCGCTCTCACAATCGCCCTCCCTCTCACAATCGCCCTCCCTCTCACAATCGCCCTCCCTCTCACAATCGCCCTCCCTCTCACAATCGCCCTCCCTCTCACAATCGCCCTCCCTCTCACAATCGCCCTCCCTCTCACAATCGCCCTCCCTCTCACAATCGCCCTCCCTCTCACAATCGCCCTCCCTCTCACAATCGCCCTCCCTCTCACAATCGCCCTCCCTCTCACAATCGCCCTCCCTCTCACAATCGCCCTCCCTCTCACAATCGCCCTCACTCTCACGATCGCCCTCACTCTCACGATCGCCCTCACTCTCACGATCGCCCTCACTCTCACGATCGCCCTCACTCTCACGATCGCCCTCACTCTCACGATCGCCCTCACTCTCACGATCGCCCTCACTCTCACGATCGCCCTCACTCTCACGATCGCCCTCACTCTCACGATCGCCCTCACTCTCACGATCGCCCTCACTCTCACAATCGCCCTCACTCTCACAATCGCCCTCACTCTCACAATCGCCCTCACTCTCACAATCGCCCTCACTCTCACAATCGCCCTCACTCTCACAATCGCCCTCACTCTCACAATCGCCCTCACTCTCACAATCGCCCTCACTCTCACAATCGCCCTCACTCTCACAATCGCCCTCACTCTCACAATCGCCCTCACTCTCACAATCGCCCTCACTCTCACAATCGCCCTCACTCTCACAATCGCCCTCACTCTCACAATCGCACTCTCTCACAATCGCACTCTCTCACAATCGCACTCACTCTCACAATCGCACTCACTCTCACTATCGCACTCACTCTCACTATCGCACTCACTCTCACTATCGCACTCACTCTCACTATCGCACTCACTCTCACTATCGCACTCACTCTCACTCTCGCACTCACTCTCACTCTCACACTCACTCTCACTCTCACACTCACACTCACTCTCACTCTCACTCTCACACTCCTTCCCAGATGACGTTACCATTAACCCATTCGCAACGGCAAAAATTAACAAAAAATTGGGAAAATACCGTGCTTATTTTTAATATTTTTTGTGAAATGTCTCTATACATAGATGGCTCTGTCTTACCTGATTTTCATTATAAACATTATAATTACTATAGCTTATAAACAATTAAACAAGTAAACTCACAGTGGGCATGTCACGGATACGTGACATGCCCGTCGCGAATGGGTTACGTCATGAAAAATTCTGGCTGTGTGAAGGGAATGATTCGCCATGAAAGCAAAAATCTCTTTGAGGGTGAAGAACCTTATTTGGTATTTAGGAAGGGGCTTTTGCATTATTTCCATTGATAAAAGAGCTATGACTGGAAGAGAGTCGACTCCAGGGAGGACACTAGTTCCATGCTCAGGATCCTATTCCTGGCAGCCATGACCAGTGGCTCACATTGTATTACAGAAAATTGAATATTACAAAAATAATGTCAAAAATGACATCAGTAACAAAATATCACTTATTGTTATTATTCTTCCACTGAGTTATGGACTCACGGATGTGGAGTCTGTGCAAGGAAAACAGCCTATTACCATCTGGATAAAGCAAATCAAATGATAAATATTGACACTGGAACAGGGGGGGAACTTATACAGAAAAAGAGAAAATAACATTGCAAAGGGGAGGCACAGAGTCTTGTGGCCTGTCCACTCTGACAGCTGTGTACCTGTCAGAGTGGCCAATTAAGTAAGCTTAATGCCTGTATTTTGGCCCTTGTGATGCCAGTGAAGTATCTGGTTGACTTAGGCATTTTATCATTTGTAACCATACAATGTCTTTATATTTGTAATTTAGTATGTGATTATTTATCCAGTCAAGGCATTATAAGATCATATTAATGCAGTGAACAATATAATTATCCATAACTCTACTACAAAGTTAATGCTTAACCCTCCACAACTGCTTGTGGTCTTCTATACCTTGACAGCCCAACTTTCTCTTTTTGCTATTATAGATTATTTTCACAAGGGAAAATATTTTGAGTTATCTTAATAATTTTTAATTTGAACATCTGAGAATTCTATTAATACCTCTAGCCTGTTGTGGATGGTTTAACATTACAAAACTTCCCTTCATACAGATAAACATCAGAAACTAACTCTACATGCTTAGTTGCTATTGTCACAATGCCATACAACAAATGACAAATGACAAATCACAGAGTTCATTCTGACAAATGCGGCACATTTATGACTGAGAATGAATAATCCCTCAATGCAGGGTATGTATCTAAAGTCTCAAGATTTTTATAATTTTGATAAATACTATTAAAATGTTATTTACTGCATTTTTTATATTAATTTGTTCCCTTTTACATCTTGTCCCATTTGTCATGATAAACTCTTGTCTTGTAGATTTTTATTCACATTCCTGATCTCATTAAAATTGTCTATCTATTATATCAGCTGACTTTGCAATTCCAAGATCAGAGAAAAAATACATTTTACATAACTAGTACAGTCTATGTCACAATTTTCAAGAATCAGATATCTGGAACTGCAAATGTAAACAACTTTGTACTTAAGATTAAATGTTATAAAAAAAATTGTTATGTAAATAATATTACAATCTTTAAACAGACTGCTGGTTACAGTTTTCAATTTAATATAGTAAGGGGCTTTCTGTTGACATATGAAATAAATTGAGAGTTTTATTTCTATTTTTATTGTGTATATTTATCTACCTCCAACTACTGCCTGCTGTCACATGCCGGTGACTAATGTCTGGAAGACAGTGATACCTGAAAGGCAAACCACCCTTAAAACATATGCAGTTTGACAAACGTTTCCCCTGCAGCTTGATAAACAAAACCTCCTGTGGCCCACATAATGCTTGTGTAGAATGCCTTGTAAAATTAAATGTCTGTCTGTGAGCTTATTTCTGTTACAACCAGCGGTTAGGGGAAATTCAAATGCAGCATTTCAACAGCTGATGTAGAAGAGGCCTTAGCTTAGGAGTCATGTAAGATTAATTTTCGCATACCCATAATTGTCTCTTTCAATATATTAAATATGAAAGTTAGAATTTGGTAACTGATGTACAAGGATGGAAGTTTAGGTATCAGCATATGATTTGGAACCATGCTGTGTTTACTTGTTTCCTAAAAGATATATGTCTAATTACCATCTACCATTCTCACAAATAATTTAAAAATATGTTGTAGTTTCCAAGTTTGCACAACAGTAATATTCCATAAAAGAACTGCATACTTTAAGCCTCATACACAACTTATCTCAATATCTTTTGAGACAACTAGGCCTACTGTACTTACAGAAAATTCAGAAATCTAGTTTATTGCTATAGATTTATGTGATTTTTTCTGACAACACAATGTCTTCCATTTCAGGAAATAATAATACTATAGTGATTATCCAGACTGTGATGCCTTGGTGTTCACTCTTCCATATGCACGCAATGTGCTTAGAAATAAGAACTGAAAAACACAAGATTTTCTAAGTAAATCTATGTCAAGTATGTCTATGTCTTTGAAAAATATAATCTGTGTAAATGAACATCAATTAAACTGAGTCAAAAACTAAATCATAACAATGAAACAAATCGTACAATGAAGCTAGTTACATACAACTTAATTTATATATTGGGCTGTTGGGAATTAAAACGTTCTACAGCCAACATAATCACCCGTGCAAAAGGAATGTGATCATCTGCTAACTTCAAAAATCTTGTTCACCACGATCCTCCTAGCCCTGTAAAAAACTGGCAGCTTTTTCCTTATTATCCCCTATGATCCGGATGAAGTGACCATCACACCATGAAAATATCTAACTTCATGTGAAAATGCCATCATGGGAATATCTGGCCAAGAATTTCAGCTGAAGGCCAGGGTGAAGAATACAACTCACCACAAATGCTCCTCTCCCTGTGAAAATAATACAATGTTCCTAACCTTTCTTCTTATAAATGGCATCTAGTCTGTGTAAAGTAGAAATTCTGGCACACTATGCCATATTTTATCCAGCTAAATCTCTTGGTATGCCATTGTCTTCATATTATTTATATATCTATTTATTTATAAATATACACAGGTTTATGATAATTTATCATTATTTCCATACACACACACAACGGGCACTTTCAATAGCCTTTGAAACTTTACACAAAAAAATCTCTATGTATTGAATATATGACAGTAAAACAAGGCTTTAGAAATTGAAAGTAATTGTCGAGACTGAATCAACAAAATATACACATTGTCATGGACAGGACAATCGGTTTGGGAGACAAACAGTTCTGGTACAAGTTTTATGAAAAGAGTGCGGTTGGGCATGAATAGCTTTGCCTGTGAGGTCAGTCAGGGTAGATTGTGAATGCAATTGGGACTCAAATGTAACTGTGACTAGGCATGAACGATCAGAATGACTGCAAAAGGAAATTTTGCCTACTTGTTTTCGGAGACATTGTTGGAAGAAAAAGGTATTGTCAGAGTAGGGGGCTGTAGGGTGAATCACAAAGAATTGATCCCACTTGGATAGACCAAAAAAGAGTACCCATCAAAAGGTTTGCAGGGGTGGAAGCAGTAGAAGGAAGAGGGCAAGAGGAAGATGGGATGGTGTGGAGAGTAGTACTGTAGGGAGGACACTAAGGATGAATAGTAGTAATAGTAGTAATTCATTATGAACAGAAGACAAAGTATTAGATAGAGTGGAGAATGTTGGGAGAGTAAAGGGGTGTATTCTGAATGTGGAGTAATGAACTGGGTGGATGATTTGGAATGCATAGAGTTGACAGTAAACACTAAGGAGGGGGTATTAGTATCAGTGGTCGGAGCCACGGACAAAGAGGGGGCAGAGAAATCAAAATTAAATGCAACTATTAACCCCTTAATGATGGGTGAAGAAAATTTTTAAAAACCTCTACACTCTGAAGATCAATGGCAACGTGCTGACTTTGAGTGTGGGAGTTCGGTGCATCAAGCCAAATCATTGGCTCGTAGCGCTTTGGCGTGTCACCGCAGCGTCCAGCCGCACGCCACAAGCCAGCCATTCGCATCATTTCAGCACAGTTCTCACAACTTAAGAGGTGAAACAGAAAAAGGAGATGAAGAGAAGGAAAAGGAAATGGGGAGAGGAAAAACCATGCAAAATTATTTGAAGTGAGGGTTGAGATCCAACATAGGGGTGATCCCCCACCTTGGACCTCAGTGTCTGTCTCCTAGGCCCCCCACAACAACGAGCAAGGAATAGGGGGTGGGGGGACTACAATAAGCAAAATGAAAACTACACTCACTGATACATGAACTAATTTGAGTAAGCAAAAAAGATCAGAAATTAAGAAAACGGGTCACTGCAGAGAGGGTAAGTCCACAGCAATCAGGTGTGGGTCTGGAGGCAGGCCCAATAGGGAAATACAGCAGTCAGATGGGAGTCTGAGGGTGAATCCCCTGGGTTAGGATGATTTTTGCTCTTAGGGTGATGTCTATGGATTTTCCGGGGGTGGCTGGAATAATGGGGGCCTAGTCTCAGAGGGGCCTAGTCTCAGAGGGGCCTAGACTCAGAGGGGCCTAGTCTCAGAGGGGCCTAGTCTCAGAGGGGCCTAGTCTCAGAGGGGCCTAGTCTCAGAGGGGCCTAGTCTCAGAGGGGCCTAGTCTCAGAGGGGCCTAGTCTCAGAGGGGCCTAGTCTCAGAGGGGCCTAGTCTCAGAGGGGCCTAGTCTCAGAGGGGCCTAGTCTCAGAGGGGCCTAGTCTCAGAGGGGCCTAGTCTCAGAGGGGCCTAGTCACTTCATGAATAAGACCAATACTTTCTTCTACATCATTTGCAATAGAAAATAAGAAGAAGGAATAATAATTGCAAGATTGGATAGCTGTGTGAAACTTACCAACTTTTTAAAGTAACTCTTATAAGCATTTTCACTTATAGATCCCCACCCCTAAATACCAGTTCCCCACAGGATACCTTACTGTTGGTTGTTGTTTGGCTTAGGTAGCTTAGTGTAATAAATTTTTGTCCCTAAAAATTGTAGGGGACAGGAGAAAAAATAAATAAATACACAAAAGGATAATTTTTTTTACAGTAAAAATGCATTCACCAGAGACTAAGTTCCCAAATCCACACCAAAATTTAATTCAACGATCAAAGTTGCCATGACTGGGCTCTTTGGGCCCTGGCCATAGGGAGGATTGATGGGGGCTCTTCCCCCCAACACTCCCAAGCACTCTTCATTTTCGTAAGTATAGCAAGATAAGAGCTGAAATGTAGGAGCACCAAGTGGACGTAAGGTATGAGTGGCACTTTCCACAATATTTTTCCTTTATTTGTAGAATTTGTAGTGTCTGCAGATTATTTCTTGTACCAACAAATGTCACATTTTTATATGAATATCAGTTTTAATTCGCTCTAGCTTAGTGCATCTACAGAGTAAAGGTTGACCCCTATGATGAGACACTCATGTCAAGGAAAAATTGGCCAGAGGGGTGAGTGACAAACATTCCATCATGGGAAAATTTGGCCATGGGCTGGGGCAATGCAAACTTGATGTCGTAAGCATTTCAGCTGAAGGCCTGGGTGATGGGAATAACTCGCCACAAGTCACAAGTGCACAAACCCCTTGGAGGGTGATTTGACTCATTTGGTGTTTTGGAAAGGGCGTCTGCATTATTTCCATTGATAAAAGAGTGTGAAATGTACTGTCCGTGAGCCATGACTGGAAGAGTGCTGGCTCCTGGGTCGACTCTAGTTCCATGCTTAGGATCTAATTCCTATTCAGTTTTCTCTAAAAACTGAACATTATGAAATAATAATAATAATAATAATAATAATAATAATAATCATAATAATAATAATAATAATAATAATAATAATAATATTAATAATAATAATAACAATAATAATAACAATGACACAAATGATAAAATTTTGCTTACTGTTATTATTCTTGCACTGAGCTATGGATATATGTTACTATAACAACTGTCCTGAGATAGGGAAAATCTAAGGATACTGCCAAAAAGATAGGTAAAAACTACACTCACTGATATATAACATGTTCTGTGAAGGCAAAAATTAATGACAGAAATGAAGAAAATGTGTTGTGAAAAATGCAATGTGGAACCCCATGCACTTCTAGTGATTAAGTCCAGCCCTTTTCACCTCACAATGAACAACTTAGCTGCGCAGCAAGCTAATATAAACTGTTTGGCACGTGTAGCTCGTGACATCACAGCCAATCACTGGCAGTCTCTTAGAAATACACTATACTTTTAATGTATTTCTGTATCTTGATTTACATAATATTATAAAGAAATATTTATTTAATAAATACTCATTTCTTATATATATGATGTGTTCTACACTACCATATACACCTTTTTTAAAATCAGAAGTGCTTGTTACATTCGCGCTTGTGCTTGTAGAGCCATCTAACAGCAAATCTGACAGGTGAATTTTGTTAGTGCTATTTCTTTCCTAACATTCTGGTAAAAATTATCTCTTACTGAAATGGTTTCGATCTCGGGGATAACACTAAATTCCATGAAAAACAAAAATCGTGTTCCAGCTGCAGAAATACACCAGAGGTTCATCACTTCCCTGCCTCTCTCACTTGAGCCATAAGGTAAACCCAATTTATAACTTAAAATGTATAGCTGGTGGGGATTGGGATGGGGTCCAGAGGCAAAGCCCCAAACAGGGAAACAGGTAATTGGAGCGGTCCAGAGGCTTTGCCCCCAGGTTAGGAAGGTTTTTGGTTCCCATGGCAATCTTTGTGGTAGTTTGTGCTTTAAGGATGGGGCTCACTAACAGAACATTGTGTCAAATCTTCTGTGGCCAAATCTTAGCTTGAATTTTTCTATTTTCCACTTTACTTTTATATGAAATGCAACTCTTGGGTTGGGTTGTTTATTTTTATAACTTCTTTTACACTTTATAATACCTATTATGAGTGAAATTAGCCATATCCCTCTCAGATCCCACAAGACTGTTGACTTGAGTTGGGGAAATAGTCTCTCACGGGTACCTAGGGAGATGATATGAAGTCTGTGCAAGGAAAATGGTTTATTACCGTATGGACAAAGCAAATCAAATGACAAATCTGAACATTAGAAAATGGCAAAAAAGCTAAAAATGCTTATGCAGAAAGAGAAAATAACATTGAAAGGGAGACAGAGCCTTGTCACCACACACGAATGTTTGCCTGCACTTGGCTTACAAGCCATGCACTGTTTACTTTATATTGTATTTGTTACCGAGATTGACGCAACCTCCAGAGAAGAAATCCCAAAACCATTGAAACATGCAAACCCAAAATACAAACCTAAGTTTTCCTACCTCTATTTATTCCCTAGACAAGGTGTAAAGGCACTATATGAACGCCTTAAACATATTTTATTTAGAAGCGTAAGCAACACAGATAATTCACACGGATACAAGTCTGGGTAAGGCTTAGTGGTAGGTCGTCAGCCCGGAGGGGGGGGCACGTGGCTGGAGCCAGCCTGACCCGACAAGCAGTCGGCAGGAACTCTCTGAAGTGATTCTGGCTGACCTGGGTCATCCTGAGCCTTAAGTACTGGTGGGTGGCGTGGGGCACGCCCTCTGGGGCCACCGGCTGGCTTGGCCCAGCTAGGGCACGCCACATTGGAGCTTGCCACGTGGGAGCTATTTATATATACTTATATTGGAGCTAGCCACGTGGGAGCTATTTATACATACTTATGAGGGGATAAACCCCCCTGTACCCTCCCTGATTAGCACTTTGTGCTAACTTATAGAAACTCGACATTAAGAACTCTGACTGTGTGAGGGTGTTATGGACTTGGTCTCTAAGCAGTGATGTGCAGCGGATATTTTCACCATTTCACAGTAAATATGAGGCCGCTGCAATTGTACCTGTGTTGTTTATTCCCCTACTTTTTATGCTCTATAAGATGGCAGAGTCTATTTCTCTCTATCCTTGTGCTTTGTTCTTGGTAACAATAATCCTTTATATTTTATACTAACTATATTAATAGCAACATATTAGTTCTTTTAACATTCTGGGCAACACTGAGTAATCCTCTGGAATAACACTGCATAAAGTTACTGAGAAATAAACAACTTATCATAGAAGTACTAAAAGGACACAAACATAAAAAACTGATCTCCATAATGGCACAATCAGACATGAGATTGGGTACCACCAACTGCTGTGGTAGAAGCAAGCAAACATACACCACTATGTTCTTGCAAAATTCAATTAAGACCTCACAAATGGGAACCAGACAATGTTCATTTTTTAACAATATTGTAGGAATATAACTTATGGGGATTTGATGTTTTACTGTGGCCAATAACCTTATACCACAAAAAATAATAATAATTAAGTTTAACGAAAATCAAAACAAAACACCAATGCAAGTCTCTAAAACGTCAAGAGAACTTTTGAACGTAAATTAGTAATGCAATTAACCGTAACCACCTCTTCGTTCCTGTCCTTCCTCCTCCCAAAGCAAAAGCCTGACTGCCTTAGGAGAGCTGGGACACCACCGCCCCAAGGGATAGGCCTAAACTAACGAAACAAATAACGGTACATAATTAAACAACTCTCACTCTTCGAACTCGCTACTTCCGTTCGTCCTCTTATAAAAACTTCCTCCCCTTATGTTACTTCCTCATACATTCACAATGAGCTCTCCAATACACCTAGAGCCTTTCGTCTACCAAAGAATACAAAAAGCGACCTACCTGGAGCAGCCAGGAGTAATATAAGACGATGTGGTCACGCGTCCGTCGCCTCGGCCTCCGCCACCGCGCTCATCCCTGGCAGGGAACCTTTCGCTCCCGGCGGAATCCTGCCTCGGGATGCTACGAAGCCCTTATTTGGGATCTAATGGACGCATTGCGTCTGTACGCCTTGGAGGGTTTGCTAAAAGATAATTTTTACAAACGAGTCACAAATTCTCAAAGGACAATTCGTTATAAAGCAAATAAGTCAATACTTTCCCAAATGACAGAGTTATTTTCGATTTCTAAGCGACCCAATGACAAACGTTCGGTCACGTGGCGTGACGCGGGCGCCGTCTGGCAATCGATTTGGGTATCTGTAATGAGTTGTTATGCTTTGCTAACATGAGTCTGCATATCTGAGCAGCCTGTTACTTTGCTTCGTGTTAGGCTGCTATGTAAGAGCTTGGAAATAATTCTTTATATAGACACGTACTGCATTTTTAGCGAAGTTTCGAACACGTGCTTAACATAATGCACAGTACAGTCAAATCCTTGGTTGCCAAGGACAGCAAACAGTAGCCAGACGTACACAACAATCATTTATAATAACTGAGTGTTCAAATGTCACACTCGCCCCCAATCGACCAGCGGAACCTATTACCACAACTTTCCGTTATGCCTGGGAAGGGAATTAATTCAGCCTAAAGGTACGGGACAAGGGTGGGATGAAGGGGCCCACTCCCAAGATATGTGCTGTGTCAGTGCATGTTTTTCTAGATGCCAGGAGCAGGTTAATTTGGCTGCATGTCGGTGGTTATTAGGAAATCATTACACATTACGACCCTGTGTAATTCGAATGCAGATCTCGAGCAAGGGATGGTCCGACCGTCAGAACCACCTGATGTTTGTTGCTGACAAACACACACACACACACACACACACACACACACACACACACACACACACACACACACACACACACACACACACACACACACACACACACACACACACACATACACACACACACACACACACACACACACACACACACACACACACACACACACACACACACACACACGTGTGTGTATGTGTATGTATATACATATATATATAATATATATATATGTATATATAAGCGATAAGAACATGGGTATGACGTAGGAAATACGTATTTTCTATGACTAATATGTTTTTCGACGCGTCAAGTTAAATTGCCTGAAACTGGACCCTATTATGGTAGCAAATGAAGTAGGGAGCGAGTATTTTCCCTACTAGTCTAGTCATAATTTTCACTGTCATTACTGAGTCAGTTCAATCAAAATACAAAATAATCTCTACATAATCCACCTTATCGGCAGTAATTCGTGTGGGTACAAGTTATGAGAGACGCTGGTAATTCGCCTTGATTGAGAAGACCCAACGGATTACCTAGGGCAACTAATCCATGTATTTATTTATTTCGTAAACAAACTATTGTAAAATGTTATTCTTCTGGAATAGCGGTGTTGATCAAGCATAGCTAGATGTCCTGGCCGGACATTATGAAATACTGTGCCTCAGGTATACAAGGCTTTGTACCGTCAGTGCTGGGTGTCATCGATCGAGGCAAGAGCGAACTTTTCACTTTCAATGAAACTACTTAACAAACAAAACCTGTATTATACCACTTTGTTTCATAGGTATATAAATTCATGTTTTTTCAGCAGTATAGTTAGTCCTTTAAAATGATACCTTGTTTTATGTAGTATTCTAGTTTATGCTGATACATTTTTTTCCTGGAGTATATTACTTTATATCAGTGCCTTGTATATCTGAGGTAGAGTATTTTATAATGTCCGGCCAGGATACAACAGCGTACATTTCACCACTTTCATTACGCTGTGCTAGATCAACACCGTTATTCCAGAAGAATAACATTTGCAAGAGTTTTCTTATGAAATAAATAAAATAATAAACGGATTCGTGGCCAAGGGGTAATCCTATGGGTCTAACGACCAAGGTGAATTACCAGCGTCACTCAGCTGGTTGCTCTTTTTAAACTAAGGAACATAACATCAGTAAGTTATCAGTAGTGTACACCGTGAAAATGAGTTAAGCACCAACATTCTCTTGGAATCATCTGTGTAAGGGTTATGTGGTTTGTTGGGGAAATGAGCTTTATAGAAAAAAATCGATATATCTAAAGTTTGCACTTACTTGATTATTTCGTATTACCTCAAAAATAAATAAAAAGTCAAAACTTCAGAGCAAAGAGCAAATCTTCCACACTGTTTTCTCAGGTAATAATGAGAAAGGTCTGGCAAGAGCGGATGTATAGGATATGACATAATTTGTCGAACAGGAGTACTAATGTGTCCTTTTGTGTGACAGGACTTCTTTGTTGCCTCAGTCATTTCGTCATAAGACGACTTTGGGATTTTTTATTCAAGTTTGTGAGGGTCATTTCATGGCTGGGGTTTCAACACGTCTCATGAATGGTAAGTTCTCTTCTCTCTCTCTCTCTCTCTCTCTCTCTCTCTCTCTCTCTCTCTCTCTCTCTCTCTCTCTCTCTCTCTCTCTTTCTCACACAGGTGATTATGACAATATTATGTTAATTACACTTAGTTTATGCATTTGCCTACGTACATTATTCATTTACAAGACTGTGGTAATATCAATAGTATCGTTGCAAGTGTTCCCAATGCACAACTTGCAAAACTTAACAAACCTCTTTAGTTGCAATTGCTTTCTCGTAAATTGCACTACAATGAGCTAATGCACAGAAGAAGCAGCAATGCAGTTTATGAGTCTGACTATGCACACAACACGATTACATAAGACAGTGACGTTCGCGCATGATATTCCTGGAATGAATGCAAATAAGAGAGTCGCAGCATAAGAACAGTGTGGATGTGAGCAAGGCATATACAAGTACTTATATAGACCTTGGATGTGACCGCTAATTTCCAAAAAGAAGAGAAAAAATATGGATGAGCCTTCTTACTCATCAGTCACTTCAGTTCATTTCAGTGAGGTTTGTTCTTCTATAATGTTGTATATTTCTCTCCTTTCTCCGTTTGGGTCGCAGGCCTTTAGCATTAACCTACTCCGCCTACTCTTCAAGGACCGGCACTAGAACAGAGCATTACCCTTGACTCTTAGCCTCATCAGTAACGAGTAATTCAGATAAGACTGTAATGTTAACTAATACAAATATCCTTAAAAGTGAAGGAGCTGCAGATGTTTTTAAGACATCTACCCATACGGAATAACAGAAGTATTTCAAGATGGTAGACAGTGTTGTCCCCAACGAGAGCAAAGGCAACCTCGTGATCATCCTCAAAAGATCACGACAGAGATGAGCCAAAGCACTCGGCTGTGTGACACGTATCATTTGTGGGTGGGGTTGTAGTTTATCTGCTGTACTTGCTGCCTTTGGCGTAGATTGAGATAAATAATTTTGAAAGAAATAAAGTGCTAACATTAGAGTCAAGTTATGCCATAGCCTTAGATCTGTATTTTTTTACATTAATTATTGTTATGCTTGTACCATAATGTACCAGAATGAAAATAAAGAAGTTACTTAAAATATTTCTTGGTTGGCACTATACAAACGCCGGTTGTGACCCATCTTCCTGGATGTAATGGAGAAAGCAAAATCACATTGTTAGAAACAGCGAATATTGCGTGGTTATTCAAAATAAGTGACAATATCGTAACTCCCCGCAGCCAGACCCACGAGTCAAACCATAAATTCCACGGGTCACCTTCGAAACTTCAACTGATCTCGCGTAATGCAGCTTGTAACTTGGAACGTCGCGAATTTCCCCACCGAATGCAACCTCTGAAATAAATTATAAGTGCTCCGAGTGGTATAAACTAGGAGTCTTTACATATTGTATGACTGGCCATGTTGAACCCACTATTAGTTATGTAATTACTTAATTTTGTTTCGGATTGTTAGAAATGTCTCAATTTTTCATCAGTATTTAGATGCAAAAGACGGTAAAAGAAATAACGCAATTATGGGCAGTGTGCATTTCGTTTATCCTGTGGAGTTGCAACATATATATATATGCATGTCAGATCTCTGAGACAGGAAAGAATAAATAGATGCCTTTATATTATCTTCCTGTCATTGATAATGCAATGAAGAAATCACAGGATGAAGGTGTCTTTCCCTAAATAAAGATTCGCTTTGCGATGTACGTTGTTAAACAGTGAGTGATAGCATATGCTGCTTAAATAGGCTGTAGCATTTAAATGTGTGAGAGTGGGTGTGTTCAAGTTTGACTGTCAAGGTCACTAACTGCATGATGCATTATAAGTGCAAATAACGTATACTCGCTTGCACACAACTCTTTCTCTCTCTCTCTCTCTCTCTCTCTCTCTCTCTCTCTCTCTCTCTCTCTCTCTCTCTCTCTCTCTCTCTCTCTCTCTTACTCTCTTTCTCTCTCTTTCTCTCTCTCTCTCTCTCCCTCCCTCCCTCCCTCCCTCCCTCCCTCCCTCCCTCCCTCCCTCCCTCCCTCCCTTCAACCCTCCCTCCCTCCCTTCAACCCTCCCTCTCTCACCCTCCCTCCTTCCCTCCAACCCTCCCTCTCTCTCCCATCCTCCATCTCTCTCCTTGCCTCCTTCAAACCTTCCTCCTTCCCTCTCACTCCCTCACTCTCTCGCTCTCTCAATATACACACACATTGTTCTCCCGCCTTTTACCATTTCAGTGAATCTCTCTCTCTCTCTCTCTCTCTCTCTCTCTCTCTCTCTCTCTCTCTCTCTCTCTCTCTCTCTCTCTCTCTCTCTCTCTCTCTCTCTCTCTCTCTCTCTCTCTCTCTCTCTCTCTCTCTCCCTCCCTCCCTCCCTCCCTCCCTCCCTCCCTCCCTTCAACCCTCCCTCTCTCACCCTCCCTCCTTCCCTCCAACCCTCCCTCTCTCTCCCTTCCTCCATCTCTCTCCTTGCCTCCTTCAAACCTTCCTCCTTCCCTCTCACTCCCTCACTCTCTCGCTCTCTCAACATACACACACATTGTTCTCCCGCCTTTTACCATTTCAGTGAATCTCTCTTTCTCTCTCCCTCCCACCCTCCCTCCCTCCCTCCCTCCTCCCTTCAACCCTCCCTCCCTCCCTTCAACCCTCCCTCTCTCACCCTCCCTCCTTCCGTCCAACCCTCCCTCTCTCTCCCTTCCTCCATCTCTCTCCTTGCTTCCCTCAAACCTTCCTCCTTCCCTCTCATTCCCTCACTCGTATCAGTTCAATGAATCTCTCTCTCTCTCTCTCTCCCTCCCCCCCCCCCCTCTCTCTCTCTCTCTCTCTCTCTCTCTCTCTCTCTCTCTCTCTCTCTCTCTCTCTCTCTCTCTCTCTCGCTCTCTCTTTTTCTCTCTTTTTCTCTCTATCTCTCTCTCTCTCTCTCTCTCTCTCTCTCTCTCTCTCTCTCTCTCTCTCTCTCTCTCTCTCTTTTTCTCTCCGTTTCTTTCTCTCTCTCTCTTTCTCTCTCGCTCTCTCTTTTTCTCTCTCTATCTAATTCTCTCTCTCTCTCTCTCTCTCTCTCTCTCTCTCTCTCTCTCTCTCTCTCTCTCTCTCTCTCTCTCTCTCTTTTTCTCTCTCTATCTATTTCTCTCTCTCTCTCTCTTTTTCTCTCCGTTTCTTTCTCTCTCTCTCTTTCTCTCTCTCTCTTGGAGAAAGATAAAGATAAAGATAAAATACAGTTACAGAGTCAGATGGCTCACAAAAGAAACAGTGGCAGGTTAGTATTAAGTTAGTGTATTTTTGCACTCTCGCTGAGCTAACCGTTGGGATGCTGTGCATACCTTCCAGTCCCTCCAACGGTGTCCTTTTGGCCCTTTCCCTATTGTTTCAACAGTTTTTCCAACGGTAGCCATAAAGCCTCTCCAACCACCCTCGGCCATCCGACTCGCAACTCATCTGCCCTTCCATTTCATGTTCCTTTCGTCTTTCCAGTGGTGCCCCTTCGACCCTTCTACGATGCTCCTTTTGCTTTTCCAATAGACGAAGCTGCTTACCAGCCTTTCTTTACATTTTATTAGTTTTCTGCTCTAGTTTGGTTTAGAAAAATGAAATATTTTTATATCAACCATTATTTAAATGTATATGAAATATTTTTGGAGTGACGTAAGGTATAAGAAAAAATGTGTTTTCCACTTTCCATCAGTTTCGCGTGTTCAGTGTGCTTTACATTTGTTTACTATATATGTTTTAATTCTATTATTTTACTCTTGGGATTTGCTGTTGTACCATTTTTTTCGCAAATCTTACAAACAAAAATAAGAGTATTCATTTCAGTGTTTTACTAATGGAGATTTTTAAATACCTTAGCCCTGGCTGTGGATAAT
This sequence comes from Penaeus chinensis, assembly GCF_019202785.1. Classification (NCBI taxonomy): domain Eukaryota; kingdom Metazoa; phylum Arthropoda; class Malacostraca; order Decapoda; family Penaeidae; genus Penaeus; species Penaeus chinensis. The sequence goes on from NC_061849.1 coordinate 23,116,810, forward strand.
AATGCCAAAAGAATGAGGTTATCCAGGTGTCTTCTCTTTATGAAGGTTAATGGACTTATCAATATGAGCAGGGTTAAATTTCCTGTAAAAAGACCTTTATAGTTGTTGTTGTTGCTTGCAGTTTAGATCGTGGTGAGTTTCGCATTATGACGATAAAAAAAAAACCTTGTTTTTTTTAAGAGCTTTGTGATTCAAAACTAGTGTGCCACGTTTCAAATTTACCGTTACCTTGTCATGTTTTACGATATTCCGTTAGAAGACCAGCCATTTCCTTGACTACGGACTCTTATGCGTTTTAAATCCATGAATTCATAATTCCTTTCTGCTTTTATTCTTGGTTGTTACCTATGATGATAACTGAATTTTCCCTGTTACTCCAATTCCCAAAATTTTCATTCAGCGTTATAACTATTTCCTAGGTCATTTTTGGCTAGTTAGTACGGTACCCGATCAATTAATTTTTTATTCCTTTACAGACTTTATCATTAAAAACTTTTAAGCCGAAAATGGAGACAGTTGTTTCCATAGTGTCTATTAAAATGTGTACAAATATCATTGTTGCCCATTAAATTCGTTTTCTCTAATTTGGTCGAACTTTATTTTCTTTTTATGTTTATCTGGGGGACTTGTGTATTTGTAAAGGTACTTCGCCAGACATAAACATGCACACGCATGTTTATAAAGATACACCTAGGCACTCACTCACTCACTCACTCACACTCACTCACTCACTCACTTACTCACTCTCTCATTCACTTACTCACTCACTTTCTCACTCACTTAACTCACTCACTCACTCACTCACTCACTCACTCACTCACTCACTCACTCACACTCACTCACACTCACCCACTCACTCACTCACTCACTCACTCACTCACTCACTCACTCACTCACTCACTTACTCACTCTCTCATTCACTTACTCA
>NC_061849.1:23122737-23132737 GCF_019202785.1 Penaeus chinensis
TCACCTTTTAAAATATTTATTTATGCCATCAAGATTTGTGTTTTGAATAAGATTATTATTTTCCAGTTCATCTTTGGTGAGTCACCTGCTTCTACTTTGATGATGATGACAACAATAGAAAAAAAAAGTAGTATAGTCAGTATTATAATATTTCTTAAAGAACACTAATGATACCTGTGCGGTTTCTAAGTTGCTCCGCCTAGCCCGAGAAAGGAGAAAGCAATAATCATTATTGGAAGAGGAGGTTTCAAAACAGTATGAATTCCACAGTTTATATCGTGCGGCGTGGGATGGTTCATTCTCATTCATACCTTTTCTGCAATTTTCTTACTATTGAATTCAGTTCATAAGGAGGAGATTAAGGGGAGAAAATATTGCTAAACAACATTGAATTTGGTCAGACGCCTTTTTGAACACTTTTTTTGTGCGTTTTATATACACGATTCAGTTCCTCTATATCTGGAGGCCGGCAGTCAGGCAGTGTGACAACAGATCCAGGGTTGGAATTTCGGCTTCAGTGATCCCAGGTCTTCATTTCAGAGGTTGTTGCAAGCACTTTCTCACGTAGCCTTGCGTAAACGTTTAACATGCACGCATACACACGTTTACAGGGTAAATATGAATATATATATATACATATATACACACTGTGTATACATTTATAGGAATGTATGTATGTATGCATGCATGTACACACACACACACACACACCAACACACACACACACACACACACACACACACATACACACACACACACATACACACGTGCGCGCACGCACACACGCACCCACGCACAAACACACAACACGCACAAACATACACACACAATATATATACATATACATATAGATAAATGTAATATATAATGTATATGTTCCAGAAACATATATAAACCTCCTTACACTCTGTCGTCCTGTATACACAGAGACACAAGCGCAACTATCCACGCACACATACACGCATTGTTTACGTAGAGAAAGAAGTGCGTATACGTACCCACGCCCGTGCTCAGCTTTTGTAAGAGTATGCTCAGTTTATCCCGACCATGACGTCAGAATGACATCATCGCTCCAGGACTGAACATTTCAAACGGAAATATCCTGCTGATACTTCTAGGATAGTCTGTATTCCATATAAGGCAGTGGTGATGTATATGCCTCAAGGTTAAAGCCAGTGGAGAGAGGGAGAGAGAAGGGTAGAGTAGGGGGAGGAAAGGAGAGAGAGAGTGAGAGAGATAGAGAGAGAGAGAGAGAGAGAGAGAGAGAGGAGAGAGAGAGAGAGAGAGAGAGAGTGGGATGGAGGGAAAGAGAGAAAGAGAGAGAGAGAGAGAGAGAAATGAATAGAAAGGTGGACGAGAAGTCGAGGGATATCAGGCTCTCTATCTTTATTTATCTATCTTAAGCATATATATGACACAGATACACACACACACATATTTATATATATATATATATATATATATATTTATATATATGTGTATATATATGTATATATATATGTGTATATATGTATATATATATATATATATATATATATATATATATATATATATGTATATGTATATCCATGTATGTATTTGCGTGTGTATAAAACACCTATAAATGCATACATCATATATATGTATATATATACATATACATATATAGTATATATATATGTATGCATTTATATATCATAAATAAATAAATAAAAATGCATACATTCTGCACATATATCTACATATATAAATATACATATACATATAGACATATACATAATGCATTTATTTTATTTATATATATACATATATATGTGTGTATACACACACACACACACACAAACAAATATATATATGTATATATATATATATATATATATATATTATCTTTACTAATAAGCATAACTTCTGTGTCCGAGTTCCCCGCCTGCTTTCTCGCCGCGGAGGCCGGCCTCGCCTCCCCCCATTTAAGGCAGGCTCCTCGCTAAGCCTCGCATCGGAATCGGCGCTGCAAAGGGCCTTCGCGGGAGCCGGTGAGGGCGGAGGAAAACACACACACACACACACTCACTCACTCACTCACTCACTCACTCACTCACTCACTCACTCACTCACTCACTCACTCACTCACTCACTCACTCACTCACTCAAACACACACACACACACACACACACACACACACACACACACATACTTACAAACACAAGTGAGGGCTTTGGTGAGCGAGACGGCAACAGGTCTGTCATTTCTTCCAGCAGCTGTTTGAGGATCAATGGTATTAAAAAATAGTTAGAAAGGCAGCATTATTATCTTTATAACACCATTCCTGTATTATGTTAGAGATATATATATATATACATATTTAGAGAGTTTACCTGAGTATACCCTTACATGCATTTTCTTTTTCCAATTTCACGGTAGTTATGAAAAGGAGGTAGATTTTGTATTTGCATAGCAACTTCTTTCTCTGTTTATCAGCTCTTCTACTTCCTTCTTTGTTCGGCTATTTATCAAGCTTTCTCTCTCTAAACGTCACACCGGGTTGACAGCTGCGTCAATGGACCGTAGCTGATCAAACTTGCCTATCTCTGCGACCGTCGCCGGCGTCGAGATCCGTCCAGATAGCCGATCGTTCTCCGCTTATGCCGAGAGAGAGCGACAACACGGATGACTTCAGGTTTCCTGTGCATTATGCTAATCAATATGTTATATGCTAATGTTATGTCCAAAGGAAATGTATGTAGTATATGTTAGGAATATATATACTGTATATATATATACACATACTGTGTATATGTATATATATACATACTGTACATATATACATATATATACATATATATACATATATATACTGTATATATACACATATATATATATATATATATATATATATATACTGTGTATATACATACATACTGTGTATATGTATATATATGTATATATATATATATGTTCACTTATATGTAAGTGTGTGTGTATGACTACGTATATATATATATATATATATATATATATATATATATTCATGTATATGCGTGTACATAATTACACATATAAATATATACATACACACACACACACACACATATATATATATAAATATCTATATTGATATGTATATATATATATGTATGTGTCTTTATTCATATATATGTGTATATATACACATAAATGAATAAACACACACACATATATATGTGTGTGTATATATATACATATATATATATATATATATGCGTGTGTCTGTGTATATACACAGTATATATATATATATATATATATATATATATATATATATTGTATGTAGATATATATATATATATATATATGTGTGTGTGTTTGTGTATGAGTGTGTGTGTGTGTGTGTGTGTGTGTGTGTGTGCGTATGCGCATGTATATATGTATGTATATGTAATAGTCTTCCTGACCGGATGTTTATTTGTCATCAGCGAGGAGTCGCTTTCCCCCTCTGAAATACCAATGATGAACACAAGGTCAGCGGGAAAGGTCACAGAGGGATCAAAGAAAATCGCACCAGACGAGGCTTTGACCTCGGCGGCCACCAGGTGTTCCGAGGTGACTCATCGCCGCGCCGCCGCCAGGGGTTCCTGCGCTCCTCGGATCCTCGCTGGTTCTCTGCCTACGGTGACTTTCTCTAAGATGCCCCGGCTCGCCCGTCGCATTATCCCTACGTGAGACAAGCCATTCTCCATTACCTAGACCTTGTTTTCCTTCGTTCTGATCCTATTATCCTTAATCTCACCTCACGTCTCTGCTTGTTTTGATAACAGGTTGTTTCGCTCTCCCATTCCTGACCTTTCTCCTCCCTCCTTTCCTCCTCTGAGCCTGATCTCTTCCTCTTCAGCCTGTGACCTTTTTCTGTTCTCCCTGACCTCTCCTTCCTGACCCAGACCTCTTGCTATAGAATTGTTGGTGTAGATGTCACTCTTCATATAATGATGGATTTTTTTATGTGGATGAAGCATGTAGAAGCAACACGATTAATTATGGTGTTACGACTATAGTCATGAATATATATATATATATATATATATATATATATGTATGTATGTGTATATATATAAATATGTGTGTGTGTGTGTGTGTGTGTGTGTGTGTGTGTGTGTGTGTGTGTGTGTGTGTGTGTGTGTGTGTAATTTCGTTCTGTTGTCTTTCGGGTACAGTAACGTCATTTTCATTTGATTTCATCGTTTGTATCTCAACTACGTTCATGATTATGTTATCATTGCTTTTATAATCAAACCATGTGTAATATCACTATCATAATAAAGGGAAGCTACAGCAGTAACAACAATAAACATGTAAAGAGTAAACAGAGTAGAAACATTGGAATCTATGATCTGTGCATATTTCGACCCTAGTTCGTGATCATCACAGTAAGGCGAGATTTATCACTGTCCTTTCATGGTACCAAATGAAGGGTATTACGTCATCTCGTACATAAACAATATGAGAGCTTGTTTCTATTGTGGATAATGAATAATATTAATTCTGTGATTAACCGCATTAAGGGAAAGTGTCCAGAAAATACAGATGATAATCATTTTTTAAAACTCAGGACCTCATATCAATAAAACATTTAACATATCATTGCAGAAACGTAACGTTTTTTTTTTTTTACATCAGATTGTATAATAAATATACCTAGCAAATTACAGTAATAATTGCGAAACAGCAATTTATTCAAAAGTAATGATATAGTGATGATAATATAGATAATGATCGTGTTAGAATCTAGCGCAGAGATTCTCAATTTCTTTATCATCGTTACTCCAGGCACGAATGTGAAGTTAGTTGAAAAAAAGCCAATATATTTTTTAAGTAACAATTTTTTTTTGATTATTTGATTGTGATAGATATTGGTTTATTAAATAAATGTTATTTATACATTCATATATATTAAATCATGTATTGTCATTATTTATCAAAATATTCTAAAAAACTTGTAACTGCCTCGTCACCCCCAGAAACGGCATCATTATCGGGTTTTAAATACCATTGATCCAGAATAATATTTAATGATAGTTATAACGATAACAGTACTTTCACTGCCGTTGTTAGTAATATCAACATTACTATTTTTACTATCATTATTATAATTATCACAGTAGTAGTGGTAGCAGCAGCAGCAGCAGTAGTAGTAGTAGTAGTAATAGTAGTAGTAGTAGTAGTAGTAATACTGTTATAATAGCAGTACTAATGCTACTACTACGTCTACTATTATTACTGTTACCAGTATTATCATCATCTTTGTCTTCATCATCATCATCACTCTCACCATCACCAGCATTATTCAGTGTGGCTCGGAAGGGGTCAGCTCCCCCCCCCCCCCCCACTCCCGGCTGTAACACTTGACCCTCCCCCTAACTTTCTAGTTCTTAAAACCCAAATCCTAAGTGTGTCTTCAAGCAGCTCGAGTCGCTCAAATAAACAATTGTACATTTTATAGACAATTATGAACCACAAACCATGGCCAAAAAGCTGAAACAATAATTTGAAACAGTGTGAAAATTAACTAGATTTCACATACTGCTTCTGCATGTCTCATTGCCGAAATTTCATCGACTGTTGTTATATCATTATCAAAATTAATATTATCATTATTGTTATTGTTATTAGCAGTAGTATCATTATTAGTATCATTATTGTTATTATTATTGTCATTACTATTATTTTTTCTATCATTACTATTATTACTATAATAGTAATTGTTATTATAACTGTTACTATTATTAATGCTATTCTTATTCTTATTATTATTAATATCATTACTATTATTACTACTACTATCGCCACTACTGCTACTATATTTTTATCATTACTATTATTATTATAGTTGTTTTTATTATCCTCACTGTTATTAGTATAATCATCATAATCACCATTATTGTTATCATTATTATTAGTAGTAGTAGTAGTAGTATCGTTATTATCATAATCAACATTGTTATTGTTACTATTGTCATTGTGTTGTTTTTATTACCATTACGATTGGTATTATTGTTATTATCATCATCATCATCATTATTGATGCTTTATTCTTATCAGTATTATTATCATTATCATTATAAGTTTTAGCGTCACCATTATTATCGATACAATCAAAACTCTTTATATGTTGATAATACCAACAATATTACTACTATTATCACTGGTGATATTAACACTATTATCATTATGGTCATTCACTGATTGTTACAGTCATTCTTGTTTTTGTTATATATAGTCAGAACTACTTTAGTTATATTCTTCATTTTCTGTTATTATGATCATTGTCAATATTATGGGGGATATATAATGATGATGATGTTCATTTTTATAATTTTAACTTTCTTCCTGATATGTCTGGCCAACTAAGATAATAAGAAAATCACCCTAATGCGCTGTTTATCATGAATTTATTAAAAGTTTTTTTTCCACATCGTCTATATGCTTTTTCTTAATCATTTACGTCAGGAGGCCTTCGGAAACCCGGATGTATAAAGTAAAAACGTATTTATGATTACTCATGCTGCCTTACCGTAAGCTTTAGTGATATGTAAAGTAAATCTAATGAACTACACGCTGCGTAGAGTAAGAGAAATGCGTTTCCTAGTTTCGCTTTGTGTTCGCATTCCGGCAAATTCTGAGTTAACTGTCCATTCGCTTGCTTGCTTTAGCCCCAAGTTGACCACCTGTCAGGGGATCTCTTAATTTGGGTTCACTCTTACGAACTGCATTGTGCTTAATCTTGGGAATAAAGTTGTTTATTATAGTAGCTGTTTAGTCCCACGCTACGTTTGCTTTTGCTTCATGTAACAGCTAAACGACCATCTTTGAGAACAGCGGGTACTGATCGAGGCAGGGAGAGACTCATCTGCGAAGAGGCTGTGATCATGCGCATACGGGAGGCTGTGGGAGCACTGACGCTGTTCAGTTTTTATTCCGTCCGTTTGTCACTGTGTTACTTGAGTCTGTTTTCATTTAGTATCATGACGAAAGTACTTGTTACAATTGTCGAGGTAATCTGTCTCTTTAGGCGAAGGTTTGATTTGGAAGTGCAGTATGGTTACCTAAAATTCTCTCTCTCTCAGTCTGTGTGTTTCTGATTGACTTTTTCTTTTTCTCTTTCCTTCCTTCCCTCTCTCTCTCTCTATTTCTGTTTCTGTTTGAATGTCTTTCTCTCTCTGTCTCTCTCCCTCTCTTTCTGTTTCTGATTGACTGCCTTTCTCTCTTTCTCTGCTCCATCTCTCTCTCTCTATTTCTGTTTGCTGTGTTTCTCTCTTTCTCCCACCCCCTCTCTCTCTCTCTCTCTCTCTCTCTCTCTCTCTCTCTCTCTCTCTCTCTCTCTCTCTCTCTCTCTCTCTCTCTCTCTCTCTCTCTCTCTCTCTCTCTCTCTCTCTCCCTCCCTCCCTCCCTCTCTCTTTCTCACACTCACTCTCTCCTTCTCCCACTCCCCCTCTCTCTCTCTATCCAATTTATTATCATCAGGTTCTTTACGTGACATTTCTCCTCGTCACCAGGATCTGCAATACTAGCACGACCGCTGACACGTCTCAATTCATCCGAGACGCGAACGTGTTGGAACGAAAGGGAGTCTTCTCTTTTAACGGTCATCAGACGCATAACGAATTCTTGCTCTCCCTCTTCCACGTCATCTCCGTTTTCTGTGACCGTGACTTGGCGTTATATTCTCCGCGAAGATGTCATTTTTATTTATAGCATATCTTACTTTTTTTGTGGGGGGGATTCGATGGATTCACGAGTGGCGGGGATAGATGTGTATGAATGGGGTCGCGTTTCAAGCCAAAGTTCGGTCTTGTTGAGAGGTTGCATTCCTTCTGCATATTTGCCCGACGCAAGAGGTACTATAATTTCAGCACATGATAATAATAGTGTTGATAACAGCAATGCTACGCATGATAGTTACCATAATTTTAAAGGGAATTATGATGGAAAGATTGATAAAACCAAATATACAGTAACGAAAATAATAAAGATATAATGACGATAATAACTTCAATATTCACAAGAACGATATGCTGTTAATAAAAGCATAACCATGATAGTGATAATGTCTGTATATAAGAAGAGATGATAATATAATTGGAATAATAACGATAATGTTACTAACTGATAATTTCAACGACAGTGATAGCAACAATAATAACGATGACGAAGTGGATTACAATGATAAAAATATATGGTTTTAATGATAAAAATGTTGATAAGGATATTGATAAACTAGGTGTAATGTGAATGGCGACTGTTAGACTAGCACTAATAAAGATAATGATTAAATCAACAGCCATAGCAATACCAATACTGAAGTGATGTTATTAATATCAGCATATTCATATTGATAACAATTTTAATTCAAATGATAAAAAGTTACAATGATACTTTAATACCGACGAGAATGACTGATATTACTAATGTTGATAGTGAAGATAAAATTGATAAAGTAGACAATGTGGCTGATGATGATAAACGTATTGACAGTAAGATAATGATCATTACAAAAACAGCAATGACAATATTAGCAATAATAATAACAATAATGATGACTGTGTTGGAAATGATAATGATAATGATTATGATAATAATAATGGTGATGGCGATAATAATAACAACAATAACAATAATAATAACAAAGCAATATTAATGATGATGATAATAATTATAACAAACCTCTTCCTCATCTTCAACACAATACTAGCAAAAACAATGTTCATACTTATTAATCACTATTAATAATAAATAACAATAATGACTATTATTATTTCCATTATTATTCATTATCATCCTCATCAAGTGCAGCACAGAATCATACACCAAGATGCAGTGAAACGACAGATTAGGACATCAAAGACGCTATCATGGAGTCTGCCAGAATCTCTTTGGATTAGATTTTGCTAGTCATAAACCCTCTTTACGTCGACTTACTTGCCAGTTTATTAAAGTTGTTTTTATAAAATTCAAGGGAAATGTTTCTTGATGGATGCACTAAGGAGTATGGTGAATGATAAGAACAGATTTTCGAAAGTTTAACTGGTTCGTTGATTCGGATCCTATGAACAGAAACATTGTGAAGGCCCAGAAGCACCACTTTCATTTTGTTTTCGGATGAGACAGAACACGTTATTTATTCTCACGATCATTGCACTTAAAATAATCGTGGCGTTGTTTACAATGCATCAATGAATTTACACCTCACTGACTTTTGGGGGTCGGCGAACCCATGCTTACAACAGGTGTTTTGGTTTCGAGAAAATAAAGAGGTCGCCGTTGAAGGTTCCTGAGCCACTGAAGGAAGCAGGAAGTCGACAGGTGTGCAGAGCTCTCTCTTTCGTCCCATCTTGCAAGGTGAGCTGCTTCCAAGATTCATGTGTGTTGAGAAAGACCCAAGGCTGGGCGGAGGTCCGAGTGAGTATGATTCATCAGGAGGAAGAACTGCCAACTGCCCTCACCAGCGGCCGTCAGCACGCACGCGAGAGTCGAAAGGGGGGGGGGGGGGTGATTGAAACTGGATGATGGATCACCTGGTTCGGTGCCTTTGAGAGCTCTGATAAAAACTGGCAGGTGGTCCTGCATTATATATATATATATAAAAAACATACTATAGCTTGTGTATAGTTATAGCAAAAAGGTCTTCTGATCGTCTGTTGTACCCCAGCAGCTTATTTCTCGGTGGACTACTAAGGTACGTATTTGATGCCTCCTCTTTTGCATTCTCAAGACGCCACTGCAGTGTTATCCTCATCATTATTAGCGTCCCCACAGCGACCCTCCTCAGCATCTTGCACAAAGTCATCTTTACCTGTTCTCTCTTTACTCCCCAGCTTTTCATTATACTGGGCTCTTATAATTTTCTGTGGAGAACTAAGATGGAATATAAACAATATACTTTTGAGTGTACTTTACATTAGAGTAAATAATTTTGTACAGGCAAGATGCTAATCCAACGAGGAGGAGAGGAAATCCCCAAGCGATGAACGACAGCTGTCCCCCTTACAA
>NC_061849.1:23162737-23170237 GCF_019202785.1 Penaeus chinensis
ATTTATGTTATATATATATATTTATATATATATATATATATATACATGTACGTGTTTGTGTGTGTGTGTGCACATATATATCTATATATATGTGTGTGTGTGTGTGTGTGTGTGTGTGTGTGTATGTGTGTGTGTGTGTGTGTGTGTGTGTAGTGCATATTTTTGTGTGCACACATAAACCTGCACTCACTAAGAACCACACGTGCACACTACAAGTATACTTATTTTTCCATACAGCTACAGATATATATAGATAAATATGTGTATATATATTCATATCTTTCTCAGTTTTCTTCCACCTCTCCCTCTGCTTCTCTACCCATGTATCTCTCGCTTACTTTTCCATTCAACTCCGTGATATTTCCATTCTCACTCACTCCTGTCATTTATTTATCTTTCCCTCCTTCCCTTACGGTCAGGAAATGTGAAGTGAGTCGAGGCGTAGCCCCTTAGTGCGGCCAGCCACCACTGTCAGCGTGTGTGGTTGATACAGTTGCAATATGTCATCATGCAGGTTCTGGGTAACTAGGCCATTACACTTGGCTAGTTATAGGACGCGGGGCCGTGACTGCGAGAGGATGTTTGTTTGTATACAGTAAGTACGTTTCTCCTCGGTTTTAGCTATTTCTGGCTGTGTTTGTATTTGTATTTCTTTTCTTTTTGGTGTGTGTGTTGAGCGTTCGTGTGCGTGTCCTTAAGTATTTAAATGCATGATTATATATTTGGATGGAGACTGCGTGCATGTTTAAGTGTTTGCGGTTTGCACGGATGTAATTGCTAAATTGTAATTGTAATGTATTTTTATAAGCTTGCAATTCTTAAGTATGACTATGTGCACGATGGAGAGAAAAAACATTAAAGCATGGGTAATTTTTAGACTTGAATGTGATTGTGGGAAACTGAAAAGGACTGTCAGGGCACGGGGAGAGCTCTTGGAAACTGCAAGGTTAATTCAGGAAAGCGGAAAAGGGAATTCGTCATGGAAACTTGGGGGTTTGGTACGAAATTTGAAAATTATTATAAAGGGGCACATGCTCCTTGGGGTGGCATTATTTTACATGGTTACCCTAGTTCACAAACATATTAGGAGAACTAGTGCCCAGTCAGTGAAGGAAACCTAAGATATACATACTGTATTCCGTAAATAAATGTCTCTTGGTTATTGTTGAAGATGGTAGCTTGAATCAATGGTTTCTTTAGTCGTGGAATGATATGCCTATGAAAAAGACAAAGCAAAGCAATGTATGAGAGTTTTTCAAGGGAAAACCGAGGGAAACACACAGCATATGGTTACTGAAGCTCCAGGGAATGTTCGGCAGTGAGCCAGCTGCTCGCAACAGCTGGACTCGGCCCCTGATGACGTTAAAGGTCAGGAGAGAACCTGGTGAGACGTGACCCCGGAGGGCGAAGGAAGGACTGGAGGTGTAGGGATGAGAGGCATTTGCTGATTTACACACACACGTGCGCGCACGTATGTATATATTATATTTATATATACAATATATATATAAATATACACACAAATATGTGTGTGTATGTGTGTGTGTGTGTGTGTGTGTGTGTGTGTGTGTGTGTGTGTGTGTGTGTGTGTGTGTGTGTGTGTGTGTGTGTGTGTGTGTGGTATCAAGGTCAGAGAAGTCTACCGTAAATATAGTTTATAAAAAGGTACTCTTGTCTTCATTCAGCTGTCAGGTTACAATTGTGGCAACCATGCCAACTTCGATTAACTGAGTTTGTTAATATACAGCAAAAACACAATGCTATCTGAAAAAAAATACTAACTTAACAATATAATAACTAAAACGGAGTGTAACAAAACATACATATCAATGGAGGATTCAATCGGAATAAATTGCAAGCAAAACAACAAAGAGAAGTCCTAAAGAAACAATACCGCGAAAAGGCCTTCGATATAATCGTCCGTGTCCTGCTCTTCCTTACGCCGTTTTGTTTACTTGTAAATATAACAGCTTTTACACGCACGCTCCCTTTTAAAAACAGAACGGCGTAGGTTATAATTACACTTCAACATGCTAAAAGTTATAAGCGATGTTATCGCATATCTATTACGTGATATAAACACTCCAGAGTAGCACTAAGCAGTAGGCTCGCTTTATAACCGAAAGAATGTTGCACGGTACTTCTTATTATGATAACATAAGCAAAATTTCTGAAACACACATGCACCTTATGCGGTCGACCAAACGGAAGCATCTGCGGCACCATGTAAATACACAGGTGTCCTGGAACACCTGCACCGGCGAGGCGGTAGAGAGGTAAGCACGTTAGATCGATCCCCTAACTGTTCCCGTATATGCAACTTACATATACACATATATTTGTGTGAGTGTGTGCATGTGTGTGTGTATGTATGTATATATATATATATATATATATATATATATATATATATATATGTGTGTGTATATATATGTGTGTGTATGCATGTATATAATGTGTGGGCGTGCTGATATTTGTGTCTTTTTACACGAAATTGATTGCAGTTATTGCTCGTTCTCAATGTGTGTGAGTCATATGATTGCTGTAAGTGTAGATATTCTCCCGATAGCTCAATTAAGGGGAGCTTACAAATTGATATTTACATATGTAAGTGTGTGTGTATGTGTGCCCCTGTGACAAACGCACCTTGACCTACTCTCTTATGTGTTCCTTCTCACAAATGTACGCACAAACATTTACGGACACGAACCAGAGTGTATACATCATATGCACACACACACACACACACACACACACACACACACACACACACACACACACACACACACACACACACACACACACACACACACACACACACCTACTTATAGGCTTCCTTACACAATCCTGCAGATGCCGAGATAAAAGCGCAAAGCAACAACGTCCAGAAAACACCAGCTACAACGACAACAATAACAACACTTCTTTATTAACCTCCTCTCGCCGTCGCCACAAAATGCGTGTGAAATAATTAATCACCAACTCGCTCGTCCATGGCCTTTTATCTTCTGTTTGTTCCTTTTTTTTTCTCTAGATACGGTGACCTTTTCCTTAACTGAACACTTTTCCTTCCTTCTTTGCTTTTTCTTAATTAAGGGCATTCCCTTTTATTCTGTTGTCGTAATCCGTTCTTCCGCTCTTAGGTTAGGTTCGTATGGTTGCTCTACGTTCCTGTTAAATATATTGGTGTCAGTGTTTTGGTTATCGGTATTGTTTGATGATTATTGTTGTGCCATCAACATCACTGACTAAGGTTAGTAGTATGTATGGTATTTATTTATTCATTTGTTCATTTTTAGTTTTTACATCATTTATGTTTCAAGTTCGTTCGAGATGACCAAATCACGGTGCTCCTCTCACCTCCATTTTCTGTCTTCTCTCATCGTGGAAATTCAACTCTCACTCGACCTCTGTGGCTCTTAATCAACCAGTGATGACTCTGAGACATTCACCATTATTGCCCATTACAGACAATCACGACAGAGGAAGCGTATATAATAATTATCGATCTGGCCGGCAATGACGACTGGTTAAAAGTAAAGTAAAGTAAAAGTAAACACTGCGTCTAGCAGTGAAATAATTATGTCTGTTGATGGCGACAACTAATAATGGCGTGATTTTTTAAAATAGACTGCCGAAACAACGAAGTTGGCATCGTAGAAAAAAGGGGGATCTGAAGCAACACCAAGCACGTAATTGTGAGACAGTGAAGCACGTATCCAGTGATAAGGTACTTCCTCTTTACAACCGCGATTGGAAGCTGCCTTGGGCTCGTCCTCTTGAGCGACCCATAATTATAAACTGGGGGCTTCACTATTTCCGGGTCTAGCAGTCATTAGTCACATTCTGTAACTGAATGATCGTCTGTCTGGAACATTTTTGCTTGCCATGCGGGTGATAACAGCTTAATGTGTTGTGTATGCTCAGTGGATATGCGTTTGTCGCAGATAACAGTCAAGAAAAGTGTGAGAAAGATGTGGACATATGTATTATCAAATGCACCGGACGCGATGAATATAGAGCGCGAGGCAAAAGCGAACTCAGCAGTGGTGATAGGAATGCCAAATGGCTGTTTTGTGGTCTTTCTTTATTTATTTACGTGGGTGACAAACATCTTTCCAATTTTTAGTTAATGGAGCTCAGAGATGTAATTCGAAGTCATCGTTTCATTTATTCTCTCATGAGCAAGAGTTTGCCTTGAAAATCTGAGAGAGAGAGAAAGAGAGAGAGAGAGAGAGAGAGAGAGAGAGAGAGAGAGAGAGAGAGAGAGAGAGAGAGAGAGAGAGAGAGAGAGAGAGAGAAGTGGCGGAGGGGCGAGAAGATTGTAGAGGAAAGAAAGAATGATACCCTACCCACCAGGATGTCATGGCCTGTTCTTGACCCCCGAGGCACGACCCTGCCATTCACTTTCATCATTAACCAACATAAGTGAAACTCCCCTTTACGAACACCTTGACTATCGTCCTTACCAACTCTCCTCGATGTCCCCTGTCAACTCGAAACAACTCTGGCTGTTGCCTATTAAGCCGTATGGTAATATTCGCCCGAAAAGGTAACAGGTACAGGCACCTTGACCTTGCCATACTGGGTCATCTAAAAACCGACCTTCTTGACGATGAAAGAGGACACAAAGGTGTCAAAGGCAGAATGCGAGGAGACCACTTGAGTGACGCGACAAGAACGTGTGTATAGTGCTGATGACAGGATTAAGATACTGAGGGTGACTGGAGTGTCAACGAGATAAGATTCGCTTGAAATAGTTTTTATAACTTGTCTGTGAAAAGGATATTCAGCCGTTATTAACTGATTTATCGCGTTGTTAATTAGTATGTGAAAACAAAATGCACACACATGCACGCACGCACACAAAATAATAAATAATAATAATAATAATTCAGTTTAATTCCATTTGTTACAGCGGTTATTCTTGGTGTAACAGGGCTGTCTGTTTATTCTTGCTGCTAATCTACCCCCTGTGTGAAAGGAATGGCTGGGGTTACCATCCACTGGCAGAGCGGGATTTGAACGCAGGTCAGCAAGTTTGCTAGATGAAAACGCTACCACTGCCAGTGAGAGAGAGAGAGAGAGAGAGAGAGAGAGAGAGAGAGAGAGAGAGAGAGAGAGAGAGAGAGAGAGAGAGATGGAGAGGAGCGTGAAAGAGTGAACTCGATTTATTGTCAGTGTTGACAGTGGCGTCATCTGCTGCCTCTCAGGGGGAAGAGAGCAACGACACCCTGTCAGCAGCGTCCACAACCTGGCAACTGGAACGTTGGTCGTACGAACAAAGTAAACACACAAGATGACGTGAAAGAGACGGGAGAAATTAAGTTTACATACATTACTGTGTATATGTACGAGTATATGTGTGTGTGTGTGTGTGTGTGTGTATGTGTGTGTGTGTGTGTGTGTGTGTGTGTGTGTGTGTGTGTGTGTGTGTGTTTGCGTGTATACACACATATATATGTACACACACACACACACACACACACACACAGATATATAGATTAAAAACTATTTGAAATTATCAAATCAGTTAAAAAGTCATGTCTTGATTAGATTCTGATAGTACAGAGGCAGTCACTTTCATAATTAAAAAAAAAAAAAAAAAAAAAAAAAAAAAAAAACCTTCAGATTTATCCATGAAAGTTGTGTTCGGGTCTCGAGACGTCAGGAAGTCCCACTGATAACGTTCTCACTTCTCAGCCGCTGTCAGCCGGGGGTTAGAGATTACATGCTCTCCTATCTTGGAGTCTGGTATCACTCTTTCCTTTTTCTAGAATCTTAGAGGTCAAATAGTTATGTTACTTGCTTTACTTCGGTTTATTTCTCTTTCTCATTATTAAGTAATCGTTTTGTGGGTATAAGTTTACTTGTCGGTCTCTCTAACTCTCTCTCTCACAGACGCACACGCACACGCCCAATTCTCTTTCATCCCTTGCTTTCCCGCTCAAACAGCTCGTAGGTTTAAACGCTGTAACGGAAGAACCGCACCTTTAAACGACACGCTGAGGCTGAAATAAATTCCAGTGTTTTTCGTCCTACGCGTGTGACGTTATGTCTATCCATGCATTTCGTAAATAATGGTTAAAAATAGTAAACGTCGCATTTGTGTCTCATCTTTTCTTCTGCCTTTGTTATACCGGATGCTGGACGAAGTTGGTGTATTATTTCCAGATGTTTCGAGGACTTGGGGTTTCTAATTATGACTTGATGTTCGATGACGGTTAAAACGTGGATCAACGCCGAATGGGATGTCGGTGCATTTCAACAGGAATTTTATTAATTTTTCGTCTCAAGGCGTTAGTGAACAACCTGTAAAAACTTCGCATTTTAGAATAGTTTCTACTAATGATCGATTAATATTCCAACAACAGGCTATGAAATATATTGACTAAGAAATGCTTTGAATAATCGCGGTTATGTCAACAGCAAACGTAACGTATCTTTCCCTGTGAGCGCGTGACATCATCCCCCACCAACGGTTGTCCAGGCATGTTCCTCAGGGGCCGGGAATGGGGTGCCTCCCTTCCTTGCCTCACGCCTAGGTTCAACTCGGCGTTATTTAGTGGCAAACCTTTGAACCGCAGGTATTTAACCTCGTAACTACCTCTTTGTATTGTTTTATTTTTCCCCTCAACACGCGTGGATCCACTTCCTTCCCGATGTAATTTACATTCAAGCGAATTCATGTTAAAAGACCTGTTAAATATTTTTCCACACGAATTTCCATCCACTGGCACACGTCCAAAAGGAAGCGTGAAGCAAGCCAGACCTGAGGATATTCATGATTATGGCCCCGTCTTGTAGGTAAGTCGTGGAACGAATGAAGAACCATTATTCTTTGTTCGCGTGTGTTGTTCTCTTGATCAGGTGAATGGTCGTTACAGGATGTTGCCAGACGAGGAGCACCGGTGGCCTGGGGTCGCCATATGACTTGACTGTTAAGTATCTCGAACCGACGGCGTGTGGCTGCTTTCTCGTCTTGGCGTATTCGCGTCTGGAATACGTTGGAAAATACAGCGTATGTCGGATACGGAGAAATATTACCTTTGGGGTTTGATTTTCTTCGCAGGTGGGATAATAGTTTGCTATTACCGGATCGCCTCAGTCAACCTGGAAGGAAGAGGGAAGAAATCTTGAATCTGAAGCCATCGGTACTAAATTTAAAGATTAATAGTCCTAACGCAGAGCGCTCACGATCACCACCTGTCGCGTGCGCTGTAAGTCTTCGCTGGCGTTAAATGTGAAATATTGTCAAAATTATTAAGTCCTGTAAGATTTGTTTTTCTTTTTAGTTTTTAGGTTTAGTATAATAACATTCTCAGTATCTAAACTCAAACACAAGTTTGATTTATGAATCCACTGGGATTGGTTGTGATTATCATACCATATCATTAGTAATGGTGATGAGGTAATATTAATAGAATTTTATTGTCACCGCTATTGACAATAGCTTTACCAGAATTGCCTTCAATACTACTGTAGGAAGATAATGATTTC
>NC_061849.1:23180237-23192737 GCF_019202785.1 Penaeus chinensis
TTTTTCAAAATAATCAGATATAACTCTATAATAATGTGGGTCACAACCTACACACCTGAGATCCATTTTGAGCAGAGATTGGTATATTTGCTCTCCTTGCCCACTATACATACGTGTGGCGCAAATGATGGCATGTGATTGGTTTATAGCATTTCCTGTAATGCTATTGGCTCTCGTGACAAATGTCACGCGCATGTGGTATATAATAAAAGTTTCAAAAGGTTTCGTGCGCTGTTCATGCGGTAACGTTGTTGATTTTGAAAATCGCGCGCAATTCTTCAGTTCCCTCTTGCCCGTAATATGGACCAGACACATCGATTTGCGCAGAGTAAGAAATTTCATAATTACTGTAAATACTCGATTTTATGATGGTATTACTCGTGTATTGTCAGACATTTTAATGTAGAAAGAAAATCACCTTCATGTAAGTTTATGCGGAATTTTTCTAGTTACGAAATGAAAGTATTACAATAAATGAACCAAAATAAAACGGTATCATTGTTTTGTTTACATAAAGTAGGAAAGGATATCGGATGGCGATTTTTAAAATATTGAGATAGTTTTTCATTCGGGGCTCTGTGACACTTGCGTGTCCAATAACTTCGTTATTTCTGATTTGCGACGGAAGTTCATAGAAGATAAGTTTCTTAGATTTATTTGCTCTATCACATGCATATATTTTTTTCCGGTTTAAAGACGGCTAGTCAGAACTTTACCTATACCAGAGAAGAGTAACTTAGAGGGTTATTGATTCAGAACTACACAAGCGATGCTGTAGTATTACTACTGGGTTCTGGGTATAATTTTCATGAGAGTTGGATCGATATCTCGACACGAGACCAAAACAAAGTGCATGACTTGGATAATGGACGGAGTTAAGCGATACTGCAATTGACAGTTTTCACCTTGTTAATTATATCACGTGGCGGAAATTATATATTAATTGTCTGTTCGGAAATGTAGTTTACAGTGGACTTCATATTTTGATGGTGATTTTTTCACATTAACGATTCATGATAATTATGAAGAATGTCAGTGTTGCCTTAGCTTAAAAAAAAATGTCATGCTACTCTTAAGCATTGGATTGCAGATTGCTATCAATTTGAAGCAACAATTATATGAAAAATGAAGAGCCAGCCCCACTGTAACTTCATGACAGTAATTCTTAATGAAAGCGCTCGAGGTGTAGTTGTTAAATGATTTCCTCTGTAAAAATCTCAAAGTAATTCTTAAAATGGTGTTCAAGAAATTGTTTCATATTTGCTATTATTTACCGGTTTAAACGTTTGGAAAGCACAGGAATGATGTTCGATTATGAACCAGTACACAAAACATCTAAACAAACTGTCCTACATTCGAGCAATCGAAAAGCAGCTTCAGACCACGACCCAGGTGTTAGTGCAGGTCACAGGTGTTAATTTTGTGGTATTTGAGCGAGGCAGGTTTAAATCGAAAATAAGATCCAGTGCCTAAACTGATAGTGGAGTGAATCTCATGTTTAATTGCATTTGTAAATTGTATCACGTTTATTAGTTTAGGTTAGACTGAGATTTGTGGGCGTACATTTATTTTTAATATCGGCGTTGGCAAGGATATTTTTGTCGATTATGAACTAGAAGATAACGCTTGATAAGAATTGATAAAAACGTTATCTGTCATTAAAGTTGTGAAAGTGTAGAGGTTATTCAAACATTTGGTACTAAGAACTTTAATTGTATTTATTTTTTAGTTGAAGCAAGGTTATTTTTATTGTTACGATCATCGTTATTAACCTTTTGTATATCATTACTGACTTCTGTAAAGTCTTTATGATCATAACATACATACTTCTGATAAATGATCAGTTTGTCATTGATAGTAAAGATAATAATGGTTATAGTGACAGATAATGATAGGACTAATGATGATAGTAACGACAATAAAACTATGCCAGTAAAGTAGGATACAAAAGTCACTTTGTTAGAGCGTTATTGAAATGACCCATTTCGCCAGTTTTCTAAAGCCTTAGATCGTAGGCTTAAGTCAGTCACCCCCCCCCCCCCCCCGCCCTCGAGCTCTCCCAGAGGGGGCGTGGCAACCCCACCTTGAGACGTGTGTCTTTATCCCCGTCACGTCCCTCGTAAGTGCAGGACGATGAGTCACGCCGTAGGTCGAGTCGTGACTGGAGGACTCACGACTCTGTTATCACCATCAGGAGTATGGGGTGCGGGCGGGCGGGGGTGGGGGTGGTGGGCCGGTTATTTGAGCCGGGGGGGGGGGGGGGGTTCTGCTTTATGAGAAACATGGACCGGTTTGTGTGTATGCATACGCGTACGCAGAAACACGAGTACGCATTGGTATATATGTATCCATGCTTTATATATATCATATGTTTGTATTCTTGTTTGTACTTATAATTCTGTATGCATATGTATAAGCATTCCTATATGCATATCTTGACATGTTTCTCTCTTTCTCTCTTTCTCTCTTTCTCTCTCTCTCTTTCCTCTCTCTCTCTCTTTCCTCTCTCTCTCTCTTTCTCTCTCTCTCTTTCTCTCATCTCTCTCTCTCTCTCATCTCTTTCTCTCTCTCTCTCTTTCTCCTCTCTCTCTCTCTCACCTCTTTCTCTCTTTCTTTTCATCTTTTTCTCTCTTTTTCTCTTTTTTCTCTCTCTCTCTCTCTCTCTCTCTTTTCTCTCTTCTTTTCTCTCTCCTCTCCTTCCTCTTTCTCTCTCTCTCTTTCTTTCTTTTCTCTCTCTCTCTCTCTTTCTCTCTCTCTCTTTTTCTCTCTTTCTCTCTCTCCTTTCTCTCTTTTTCCCCTTTCTCTCTCTTTTCTTTCCTCTCTCTCTTTCCTCTTTTTTTTCTCTCTTTCTCCCCTTTCCTTTTTCCTTTTCTCTTTTTCCTCTCTTTCTTCTTTCTCTTTCTCCTTTCTCTCTCTCTCTTTCCCTCTTTTCCCCTTTCCCCCTCTCTCCCCCCTTTCTTTCTCTCTCTCTCTCTCTTTCCCTCCCCTCTCTCCCCCCATCTCTTTTTCTCCTCTCCCCTCCCCTTTTTTCTCTTTTCTCTTTTTCCTCTTTTTCTCCTCTCTCTTTCTCTCTTCTCTCCCTCCCCTCTTTCCTCTCCCCCCTTTTTCCCCTCTCTCTTTCTCTTTTTCTCCTCTTCCCTCCCTCTTTCCCCCCTCTCCTCTCTCTCTTTCTCTCTCTCTCTCTCTCTTTTCCTCTCTCCCCTCTTTTTTCCTCCTCCCCTCCTCTCTCTTTCTTTCTCTCTCTCCCTCTCTCTTTCCCCTCTCTCCTCTCTCTCCTTTTTCCCTCTCTCTCCCCTTTCTCTTTCCCTTTCTCTCACTCTTTCTCTCTCTCTCTCCTCTTTTCCCTCTCTCTCCCCCTTTCCTCTCTCTCCTCTCTTTCTCTCTCTCTTTTTTTTCTTTCTCTCTCTCTTTTTCCCCCCTCCCTCTCTTTCCTCTCCCCCTCTCTCTTTCTCTCTCTTTTTTTTCTCTTTCTCTCTTTCTCTCTTTCCTCTCTCTCTCTTTTCCTCTTTCTCTCTCTCTTTTTCCCTCCTCTCTCTCTTTCTCTCTTTCTCTCTCCTCTTCCTTTCCTCCTCTCTCTCTTCTCTTTTCTCTCTCTCTCTCTTTTTTCCTTCCTCTCTCTCTCTATCTTTCTCTCTCTCTCCTCTTTCTCTCTCTCCTCTCTTTTCTCTTTCTCTCTTTCCCCTCTCTCTTTCTCTCTCCTTTTTTCCCCTCTCTCTTCCCCCCTTCTCTTCTCTCTCTCATCTCTTTCTCTCTCTCTTTTTCTCCTCTCTCCTCTCTCCTCTCTCTCCTTTCTCTCTCTCCTCTCTCTCTCTCTTTTTTCCCTCTCTCTCTCTTTCCCCCTTTCTTTCCTCTTTTCTCCCCTTTCCCCTCTCTTTTCTCTTTCTCTCCCTCTCTCTTTCTCTCTTTTTTCTTCTCTCCGTCTCTCTTTTCTTTCTTTTCTCCCTCTTTTTTTTCTTCTCTCTTTTTCCCTCCTCTTTCTCCTCTCTCTTTTTCTCTCTCTCTCCTTTCTCTCTCTCCTCTTTTCCTTTCTCCTTCTCTTTTTCTCTCCTTCTTTTCCCCTCTCTCTCTCTCTCCTCTCTCTCTCTCTCTCTCTTTCTCTCTTTCCCCCTCTCCCTTTCTCTCTCCCCTCTTTCTTTCCCCTTTTCCCCTCTCCTTTTCTCCCCCTTCCCCTCTTTCTCTCTCCCCCTCTTTTCCCTTTCTCCCCCTTTTTTTTCTCTTTCTCTCTCTCTCTCTTTCCCCTTTCTTTCTCTCTCTTTCTCTTTTTCTCTCTTTCCTTTTCTCCCTTCTCTTTCTCCTCTCCTCTCTTTCTCCTTTCTCTCTCTCTCTTTTTTTCTCTTCTCTTTTTTCCCCTCTCTCTCCCCTCTTTTTCCCCCTCCCCTCTCTTTCCTCTCTCTCTTTTCCTCTCTCTTCTCTCTCTCTTTTTTTCCCTCTCTCTCCTTTTCCCCTCCCTCCTCTCTCCCCTTTCCTCTTCTCATCTCTTTCTCTCTCTCCCCTCTTTCTCCCCTCTCTTTTTCCTCTCTCCTCTCTCTTCTTTTCCTCTCCCCTTTTTCCTCTCTCTCTTTTTCCTCTCTCCTCTCCTTTCCCCTCTCCTTTCCTCTCCCCTTTTTCCCTCTCACCCCTTTCTCCTCTCTCTTTCCCCTCCCTCTCTTTCTCACTCTCCTTTTCCCCTCTCTCCCCCTCTCTCTCTCTCTCCTTTCTCTCCCCCCCCTTCTCTCTTTCTTTTTCCCCTCTCTCTCTTTTCTCTTCCCCAAATCTTTCTCTCCTCTTCTCCCCCCCTCCCCATTTTTTTCCTCCCCTCTTCCTTTTTCCCCTCCTCCCCCTTTCCCTCCTTTTTTCCTCTTTTCTTTCCCCCCTCCCTCCCTTCCCTTTCCCCTCTCTCTTCTCACCTCTCTCTCCCCCCCCCCCCCTCCAAACCCTCTGTTTCTTCCCCTTTCTCCTTCTTCCTTTAAACCCCCCCCCCCTTAGGTGAGAGGGAGCAAGAGAAAAGATAGCAGAAGAGAAGAGAAGAAGAGTAGGAGTGACAGGAGAGGAAAGGATGCGCTTCCCAAACCCCTCTGCCGGAGACCAGTCATTACGTCATCGCGTATTAAGGATGTCCTGGAGGAAGAAGAGTTAAGAATGGTAAAAGAGAGGAAGATCCGGCCAATGGAAGATAGACAGACAGACAGGGAAGCAATATAGGCAGATAGACATTTGGAAGAGACAGCACATCCGGCTGTTCACAATGGAGTCTGCTGTTGCATGGGGGACGCTGCGCCGGATGTGTGGAATCGCTGGTTGACAGATAACAGAGAGGCAAGAGAGAGATAGACAAAAGTACGTTGTAAAGTTGTAGTTACTGGTGCGAGCGGGTAGTTGGGTTAACTTTGCAAGTACTGACGGCAAACCGGTTTTACGGCATGCTGCTTAAGGGGGTCCTTACATCGTATTACTGCTTAATGGCGAAGAGGTTAATGGTATATGTTGATGATGCGGGATCTTCCAAAGAATAAAAAGAGACCTTGCATCTATCTCTCGATGAGTAAGGGGGGGGTGGGCTCATTGGCACACCCATGGTTAGGCTGGTGGATGGGCGTCGTCTAGAGCCTTAGGGTTAACGAGGTTATGTTCAGGTACCCTTGCATAGTGCGAGAATGACGTCATCTCTCGCCTGAACCCAAGTGAACACCTGTGAACATGGTGGCGGCGGCGGGGAGGCGAGCACGGTTACATGTTTCTCTGTTGGTATTTTTCTTTTTTAAACCCCATTTTCTTTTATTCTTTGTTTTAAGGGAAAATGTTAATAATTATTTTTTCTGCTTGGCTAATGAATGTGTCTTGCGTATATAATAATGCGAGGAAGAGGATTGGCCTCGCCTCCGCTCCCTTGTTATGGCGTTAAGGGCCATGTTATTTAGTTTTTCACATTAACTGAAGAAACATTTTTTCCTGTTATTGGGACATTACATAAGAGCAGCTATGGGTCATTTATTTATTCGCGGCTGGATTTTATTGTCAGTTTGTGATCCTAGAACACTGTATAATTGATCTATACAAAACGATGCGTCAAAACGAATATTTCATAGCCGCTAATGTGAATCCTGGCACATTACAGTTCGACCCTTGTTGTTGTTTAAAGGTGCACTAGAGTCAAACAAGGTTAATTTCCCCGTTTGTTGGCATCAGATTCCTTTGGCTTTGGGTTAAAGCAGATAGAGCACCATCTATGGATTTTCCTTCCCCATCTCTAGTGCACTCTTTTTGGGTCGTCTTTCCTTACTCCGTTGTTTGCTCTCACGTATCTCCGAATTACCTCGTGTCATGTAATTTAGTTCAGTATTAAGTCTGTGCATTCCTTTTAATAAATTATGTAGGATGTAACTCTCATCCTCTCAGCTCCTTGTTTTCTTCTCAGATTCCTCAATATATATTTTCTCCAATAGGTTAACGCAAAGTACAGCGAAGAGCAGGCCGCCGAGTGCTTGGAATGGATCGGCGAAATCACGGCCGCCGACATCAGCAAGTCTGGAGACGCCGACAATTTCTACGAGACCTTGAAGAACGGACAGCTGTTGTGCCAGTGAGTATTTGGCGTCGGCACGTTCGCTTTAATAATACGATTGAGGGTAGAGGACGCTTGATTTGTGGTCGGACTTGTAGAATTCGGTTCAAAAGGCTGATTTTTTTTTTTTTACTGACCTTTCTTTGGATTGATATCAAGTAATGTATTTGTTTTAAGTTTTCTTCATCGTTATTCTTAGTGATAAAGGAGGAGTCTCACTCATTTACTTTGTTCTCAACAGGGTGATTAACGCCCTCAAGCCCGGTCAGATCAAGAAGATCCAGACCTCCGCCATGGCATTCAAGTGCATGGAAAACATCAACGCCTTCGTGGAGGGAGCAAAGGCCTGCGGCGTGCCCACTCAGGAGACCTTCCAGACAGTCGACCTCTGGGAACGACAGAACCTTAACTCTGTTGTTATCTGCTTGCAGTCTCTGGGCAGGAAGGTATGTAGAATTAGGTGTTGCCATTTGTAATTGTAGTCTGTATTTTGGTTGTCCGTTTCTCAGAGGGAGAGTGCATGGTGATGACACTTTTACACTTGTCCTGAGTACAATTCATTATTTGTAGAGATGTTTATTGGATAATAAATATCTTATAACCATTAAGGGCTTGGCATCAGGATATGCAGTATTGAATTCATTATTAAGAGTATTTGTATGAATGATAAGTCTATGTAGAAATTGTACTTGAGTGCAATGATTTTTTGTGTTTCAGGGATCTCAGTTTGGAAAGCCTTCCATTGGCCCAAAAGAGTCTGAGAAGAATGTCCGCCACTTCACCGAGGAGCAGCTCAGGGCTTCTGAGGGCATCGTCAACCTGCAGTATGGCTCCAACAAGGGTGCCACTCAGTCTGGCATGTCCTTTGGCAATACTCGCCACATGTAAAAGCAATCTTTGTAGACTTTCACTTTCACTTCATTTTTTAAAAAAAGTAGTTCAACATAATTCATCATGCTTCTAATATGTTCCAATAAATGATAGCGGGGAGGATTTCTTTTATATATAAAAATAAAAACTGAAAAAAATGCATTGGCAGTGGTATGATTAGAACAGGAATTTTTACAACTGCAGTCTTTGGCAAAGAAATGAGTGTAAAAAAGAATGAAATCAGATATGTATTACTTGTCCAATAGGTTGCTACAATTTATATTTCATTGCATAGGAACTGGTAATAATGAAGCTAAGTCTCAAGGCCAGAGAAAATGCTTAAAGAAGCAGATGAGTAGCACCATTGGCTCATTTCTAAATTGACACATTGTCAATACACATCACGTTTGTTTTACTGAAAACTAAAGGCGTAGATACAATATCAAAGAAAAATTATCCATCCAGGCTTTTTTCATATTTTACTAATTTGTAAGCTTATTATAGTACAATTTATACAGATATAAGTGTTATACATTATGCAGTATAAAATGTATTTAAATGTTATTCTATGAAAAAGAAATTCATATATATGAAAAGTATTCCTTATTTATCGTAGTTGCAGCTCATACGTAGCAATATAGTGAAATGAATATTGTTTCATTTTTCTTTTTTATTGGTCATGTTCTCTTTATTTTACTTTACCATTGTATGTGTGGTATGAAGTTTTATTTTCTTTTCCTAATAGAGAAATTATAGTCTTGTTTGAGCTGTCACATTCCAGTTTGAGAGAAATTTTGTATGGAAATGAAATAAAAAGTTCAAAACTGTTCAGGGATTTATTATCCTTTTAGGACCCATGGATGAGTGATTTTACTATACAGTATATCCTCCTTTATCAGGACCCACAGGGGAGTCAGTACCATACGCTAGAACCGGGAAAAAGGTGTCATTTGAACCTGTAACCTGATCAATAATGATTGCACATTATTAATTGATGGAAGTAAATGCTAATGAAAATGGTTGTATCTTGTATGCAAAATTCTTAATAGATTTGTAGAAGTAAATGTATATAAAATAACTTTAATTTTGTCAAGCAATCAAATTTACTATATACCACCATGAAGATTTCTATTAACTAAGATTTCTTACCCTAATGGTGAATAGTTGACAATTTTTTTTATTTAGAAAGCAAGTGGACTTTAAATGGTTTATTCCCTTCATTTTTCTCTGCATTTGAAATATTAAAAATTCCTTGTGCTCCTAACTTGCATTTTAGTTATCCAGATATTACATAATTGATTCAGTTACAATGTAAAAATGTTAATGATGTTCATGGTACTTTTAAATTTAGAATGATGCAACAATATTTGATTTACAAGCACTATTACAAAAACACTGTTCTGTAGTACTTAAATTCAAGTCATGTTTTGGTTCTTATCCTTTATCCAGGGAAATGAATGCATACTACATTAGATTGTCACTGTGCTCATGATCCATGATTTTCACTGAATATTAGTTGCAAAACATCCTTAAAGATTCAGTTGTTAATAACCTTGCAGGGTATACTGACAAGTTATTAGTCCAAAAAATATATTCTACAGGTAGAAACCCTCACTATAAAGCCCAGTCAGATTATAACCCCTTGGAAATTCTCTCAAAACTTACTGCAGACTTTTCAGAACCTTGTTCTTTGATGTATGCACCATAGTGCAATAAAATCCTTTGTATTGGACGAAGTTCCAAATTTTGGCGAGTACAGTTGCAGTCTCAGTAGTTTCTTTCCTAGCAAAACCATTTTCAAAATGGTTAAATTATTTTTATACTATTTGTCACTACTAATTTTCTATTTTCTTGTTTTATCAAAGTACTCTGTTCATATTTGTTCTTCCAGTCATCATTTCAATTTGACTTTGCTTTGAACTTATGATTATACTGGTCAAAAGCAAGCAATGCAGAGGACAAGAGAATCTAAAGTACTGCCACAGCAGGAACTCATCCCTGTATCACATGTAAGAAACTAAGAATTTCTTCTACTCCAATCACTATATTGGCATGAAACTACAATCTTACAGGCCTCTACTGAGGATTATTTCAAACACAGGCTGGCAAATCAGATGCTTCACGTTTCTGATTAACAGAATGCTAGAAAGTTGCTTTCTCCAGAATCTGTGACTCAATTCTTACAAAACAGCATATTACTTCCATTTTATGCTGAAAGACATTTTAAAACTTTTTGTAACTTTTAATATTTTCATTGCTTCATTACCAGCAATTACCATGAGATCTGGAGGAAAAAAAGAATGTTTTACAGTACTTCTTTATTTCTTTCCACTTTTAAGAAATATTTTAATTCACAGACTCACAATTTCTTATAGTGCTATATAATATAGCAGCTGCTTCTGAATTAGACTTCTGTTTGTATGTATATGCATTAGTAAAAATGTATATAAGGAATATATAATATCCACAGAAAATGGTCTGAAAAACTCATAAACTTATATCTATAAAAAAATACTTTATAAAAGTAGCAAATAAAAAAAGCTTATGGCACTTGGCATGTAACTAACAGTCACCTGCTGTATATATAAAAAGTATAAAACAAAATGCTAATAACCAATATGCTCAAACTATTTACAAAATTAAATAAACCTTATTTATGTGCACTGTAGAAGTAAACTTTTATAAATTTAAATTTTTCTCTATGTTAATCCTATACACATTATAAAAAAAAACATAGTCAAGCAGTAAGACTATACAGGAAAATGCACTTGTTTTATTAACAAAGAATTAAAAAACAAAATTTAAAGTTCTATACCAAACACTTATAAAGAAAAAATACAAAGACATTACATCAAAGACTTTTCTAGGAATAAAAACAAAGGAACTATCTGTTTTCCCCAGTGAATAAAGAAGAAAAATTCCTGGAGAATATATGGCACAGATATGGCAATCAAAGTGCGATGTAAAAAACAATGAAAACATTTTGTTTTTTGCTTTCACTTGCTTTTACATAAATCTTAGTCTTACAATATATTATCAAACTCTTTGTTAAAGCCTTTACCTACAAATAAGATTGTCAATTAGAATACACATTAAAATTGGTAATTTCTAGTGTTACCAAGTACATATTCACACATACTGATACAAAAACATGGCAATTATGGTAACAAGTCATGAAATCTGTGTGTTTACTTGCCCATAAAAAATAATAGATTCTGAGTATTTCACAAAAAATACTGCACTTTAATAAATATTTGGGTTTTTTCCCTGTTTGTCAAAGCTTTGATACAAGTTATAATCCAAGAACCAGTGTTAATAGAAGAAAACCATGTTGCACTCAAAATGCTATAAATCAGCAATATTGAGTGATCGGCTCATAAAACCTTTCACAAGTCACTATATCAAAAACCCAATGCTTTTATCATTCTGATAAGGCTATTACACATGCAACCCCATTAGTCGTCCCACAGGCAGAGCTGACGTTGTGGTACAAAGTAGCTGAAATTACGGCACTTCCGACAGGTTCTGATGCCACAACGGTAGGACACAGCTTTACCCGAGTTGTCTCTTCCTTTGCAGTATTTCAGGCCACAGGGATACCAAGCAATGCACACCTAAATCAAAAGAAAAGGTTTTAGGTAATTTTCACCCAGCACCACAACTTATCCACTTGTCTAAGTTAAAAAAGAAGAAAACATGAGAATGCCACAAAAATAAATTTATCTGATTTATTTTTAGTTTATCTGATATATTTACACTATATACTTTTGGGAATGACCCCCTCTACTGCGAGTAAAGATTTTTGTTCATGCTACTAATCACCCTAAACCCTTCAGGAACAATTGGTGTCATTCCAACAAGGAGAAACCACACAAAATTCACATATTGATGACTGAAGATACACTCTTCTATTTTCTGGTCAGTAAAAAAAAATTTTTGCCCAAAAAGTAAGCTAAACAGTTTAAGTCATTAGGGGAATACCCATAACTTGGACCTCAGCCTTTACCTCAACTAATTTTGCATGTTTTTTCTTCTCCCCATTTCCTTTTCCCTCTTCATCCCCTTCTTTTGTCCACTTATCCTAATCATGAACTCACTTCTAACTTTTTTTGCCACAATACTTTACCATAGTGTTATATGACCTTTGATGTCTAGCACATTTATTTGTTTTAACTATTAACCATTATTCAACGACCTACTCCTAGTAAATCTGATCCATAGTGATCATCCTAATAATAATTTTCACTTGCCTAATGAATGCTTCAATGATTCTTTTCATAGTTTTAAGGGTATTGTTTCCTAAATAACAGCATAAAACTGAGATGTCAACCAATACAAAATAAATGCATTTTTAAGTTGTTCTGGCCTTCAAGTTTTCCATGAGGCTTGCTAAATCCATCCTATATTTTTTCAGGATTTAATCCAACAGACCTACTACTTTTTCCATGGTAATTTTATCCAAGTCAAGCCATATTTTGAAAAACTTTTGAATGTTGCAATACTGTATCAGGTAAGTACAATTAGCTTCTCTCCTTTTGAAGAAGTAATGATGAAGGTGAAAAGAATAGAAGGACAGAGAAGGGGGGAAAGAGGGAGAGGGAGAGGGAGAGGGAGAGGGAGAGGGAGAAGTAGAGGGGGGGAGGGGGGAGGGGGGGAGAGGGGGGAGAGGGAGAAGTAGAGGGGGGAGGGGGGAGGGGGGAGGGGGGGGAGGGGGGGAGAGGGAGAAGTAGAGGGGGGAGGGGGGAGGGGGGGAGGGGGAGGGGGAGGGGGAGGGAGGGAGGGAGAGGGAGAGGGAGAGGGAGAGGGAGAGGGAGAGGGAGAGGAGAGATGAGAGAGGGGAGGGAGGAGAGAGTAGATGGAGAGGAGAGAGGGAGGGAGGAGAGGAGGGAGGAGAGAGAGAGAGAGAGAGAGAGAAGGAGAGACAAAGAGAGAGAAGGAGAGACAAAGAGAGAGAAGGAGAGACAAAGAGAGAGAAGGAGAGACAAAGAGAGAGAAGGAGAGACAAAGAGAGAGAGGGAGAGACAAAGAGAGAGAAGGAGAGACAAAGAGAGAGAAGGAGAGACAAAGAGAGAGAAGGAGAGACAAAGAG
>NC_061849.1:23195237-23200237 GCF_019202785.1 Penaeus chinensis
TCTACTATTATGGCAGACTCTAAAGGTCTGACAAAACCTAATTTATATGCCCAGCCTAGTTATAATGTCCACAACCTGAACTATATTCAGTGTGTAGAGTGCTACTTGGGCCCATTTATAATGGACCTAGACCTTTGTGTCACATGATTATATATGGGTCACATGATTATGTACATACACAGATAATGTGCCACTATCTGAACTTCGTTCCCCTTGCCATGACCTGTAACCAATGGTAAATGGCATTACAAAGTGGTGCAAGGCATACCAATAACTGGTGAGCCAAAGTAAATCAAACTATTTCCTCTGTTTCATATTCACAGGCTATTTGTGGTATGTTGATTTGTCAAACACACACAAAGTTAAGCCTAAACCTAGAGTATTGAGGGTGTATTACATTGTTTTATAGTACCATTAGTTTACACATTAGTCAATAGCATGGAAACTGTAGTAGTAGGCTGTAGTGACTGTGGCCAATTTCCCCATTCCTTGAATTTGTAATTTTTTTTTCTAATGCCTATAATATCAATACTTTAATCATCATCACTGATATTGTCATTTTTATATCAAAATACTAGTAATAACTAAGAATATATCCTTCTCCAAAAAATCATAGATTTAAAATGTGTAATTTTGTATAACTTATGGAACATGCACTACTTAAAAATATATCTTACACAGAAAGGAAACTTTATACCATGCAATTATACTCTTTCCCAACATCTTTTAACAATCAAATAAGTAATATTATCACAAAAATATTTAACCCACTGACAGAGCATTTAAGGAATGAGGTAAAAATGTTTAATGAAGTGGGCCTACTGTCAGCACTTGTGGGGCCTTCCATATGTAAACAAGATCAAAACTATGGTGGACAGTGCATGAACCTTGTGCCAGAGTACATATACTACTACTGCTAACAATCCATTACATAAACTGAAAAGTTCCAGTAATTATGATATAATATATGAACATGTAGAAATGACTGAATTTCTCTGACTAACTGTCATGTTTCATAAGTAAATATGCTACATACATCTGCATTTTAGAGTGCAAACTACAGAAATAGCTATCTAGTATTGTTCTGAAGCAGGTGAAACACAGTGTTAACAAAAGCACCTACTAAACTTTATAACTCACTTGATAATGACAGGCACAAGGGCTGGAGAGATCTCTACCCCCGTCGGCACAGCGAGCAACACCTCTTGTTGGGAGGTGGTGTGTTGCATCGCTAACTAGAGACCAATCACCATCTAATTCTGCAATATGAAAAATGGAATAAGAATGGGAAAGCAAACATCTTGCAAAAAACCAGGTATGAGAAGAATTACATCTTTTACAGAAAAAAAAATTACACTCTCTGTGATGCTCATAACAATCATGCTTTAATGTAATGAAACCTGTAAAAAACTTAGGCAGTTAACTTAATATATATATTGTATGCATATATCCGAAACATATATCACTTAAACACTTAAAAATTATAACTAACATTAATAGCATATTTTTGGTCTTTTTTTATTTTGACAGAAAAGATACAAGAACCAGAAATGAAAACAAAATGCAAGGATGAACAAACAGAATGATTAATATAATAACAACAATCATGATATAAAAAGACAAACATATGGAAAAAAAATCAAATTTAATGCATAAAGCATATCTGTTAAGCCCCAGTTGAAGACGCTTGATGTTTACTTTAATGGAAATCAACTAATCTGTGATCTGCTTACAAGTAGTTGTAATCTTTACTTCCTCCTCTGTACCTCATGGACTATGTGTTTTTTTCTTCCCTTAACTTATTCTAAATAATTTTCAAATACAATGTCTTTATTTCCTGCATGAAGTCTTTTTAACCTTCCCATTATAATAGAAAGAGAGAAGGGAAAAATAGTGAAAGTGAAAGGGCGTGAGAAAAAAAAAAAAAAAAAATTCTATTGACTGGAAGCAAATGAAGCACTATACCTCTTCTTTGTGTTGCCCAAAGTTTAATGTCTCTGTCAGAGGCATAAGTAGACGTGCTGGCCAATGCACACATGTGAGGGATGTGTGGCGACAGAATACCTGCTCCAGCAACATCCACACTCACGTCCATCTCAACTTCTTCAGTGCCACGGTCTTCTTCTGGTGATCTTACTGTGCCAGGATTTTTCTATAAAACAAAAAGAAATAATTATATACCTAACCTGTACATTTAAGTTTGGTGTATATTCTTGCACAATCCATGGCTCTAGTGCCTATATACAAATGTTTAAAACAAGAGTTAGGTTTCCTAGCATTTTGTTTTACACCACTGTAGTTTTTGTGGATTCCTACTCCCAATTTATTTTATATGTAAACTATGTAATATATGCACAGTCAAATACAAGGGACTTAAGATGTTCACAATATCCCTACATAAAAAAATATAATCAAGACAGAAAAGCGAGATAAAGACACTTCATAAAATTTTATAGCAATTGAAGATTATATAATCTATGAAATTAATCAAAGATCAGTCCTCCCCAAAAGATCATAGGAAAATAGTATAAACTTTTGAAAAATGGATCAAAAAGTAGAAATCTTATAATTAAGAATCAACAACAGACTGACACAAACAAATATTTCAAAACATCAATAACATATATATGGAAGAATTTGTGACTTACTGATTTTTTAAAAATAATA
The DNA here is from genome assembly GCF_019202785.1 of Penaeus chinensis. Lineage (NCBI taxonomy): Eukaryota > Metazoa > Arthropoda > Malacostraca > Decapoda > Penaeidae > Penaeus > Penaeus chinensis. The sequence goes on from NC_061849.1 coordinate 23,197,905, forward strand.
AAAAAAGAAAAAGAAAGCAAGAAGAAAAAAAACACATAACACTATTAATGATTAATAAATTAGTCTAACTCATTTACATCAGGTAAAATATCCCTTAAAGTCTGGTAAGGCTGGGGTGCATTAGTGAGCGCTGCTCCATGCCTGAGTGGTTGTCCAGCTCAAGCAAGGACTTGTGAGCTATCATCCTGGGCACCTTGAAATGGACTCATGATGTGATTAGACTAGCATCTGGGTTTTTGGTTGTTACATTATGTAGACTCCCATAAAAATGGGAGAATGTGGAAACCTTTTAAGAGGAACCAGCTCTCTGTTGGTGAGAATCTAGTCCTCTAATTGGTGAGAACTAGTTCTTTCTTTGTAATCATATGCATACTACAAATCAAAAATATCCTACAATGATTCTTGATAGTCTGTCTGTCTTCCTAGTAGTCAACTGTAGTTATTAATCTATAAAATAATTGTAGGATCTATAAGAGGAAAATCTATTTCTTTCATTTAAAAAAACAATAAAATAAGAGTAGTTGCTTTTTTGTATTTCTAAATGGAGTATGCTATAATAGAAGAAAAAAAAAACAAACTTACTTGTCTTAACTTAGACATGGCATCTGAGGATATGAAATTATTCTTAAAGAACCTCATAATGAAGCACATGACTTGGAACTGACTCTGTCCTAATTCCTCCTCTCCCAAGACAATCACCTTGAAGATCTGCAGCTCCTACAAAAACAAAACAAAATCATTAGTAATTCAGGAATATAAATTTAGAGATCCAAGTATGGAAGATGCCACAGAATAGTACATGTAAGATGGAGTAACACCTGCCTGTAACACGGGTCATCTGGTTTGAGAAATGTATCAGAATTTGTTTGTTCTGAGCACAGACACAAGCTTTTTTGAAGATGGTATCATACAAGAAGCGTGTGTTATTCTAGGAGAGATAAGTCGAAGTCTTTATATGCAGTTTTTTCTGACAATGGAATGGCTTCTTAAAAGCTAATAAATAAAACCCAGTGTAATGGTTAACAGTTAATGGTTAAAACAGATAAATGTGCTAGACATTAAAGGTCATATAGCGCTTTGGTAAAATATTGTGGTAAAAAGAGTAAAGATTATTTAATGATTAGGATAAAATTGTGTCAAAGATTGTTGAGCACTATCGGATAGTATAGTAGTGAAAAGTGTAAAGTGAGGAGAGCAAATGGAGAGTATCTATGTGGAAGGGAGAGTAACAGTGTATGAGGAAAACTGCAAAAGAGCCATTATGAAACAATCACTGGGTTATATGGGTAGAACTGGCAGTTGGAGAAGCAGGAGAAGAATCCAGGGAATTAGATAAGGGAACAAGGGAAGGTGGTGAAATATCAGGAAGAATGTAAGGATCCAGAGAAGGACATTGTTGCAACATAAGGGAGTCACATGAGCATCCAGGTGGGAGTGGTAAGGATAATGGGGAAAGAAGAGGGAATGGTGCACATGGAGGAGAGGAGAGAAGTTGGGGTGTGTTGGGAGAGCATGGGAGGAAGAGGGGTAAGTTGAACTTGAGGAGGAGGCAGATGGATATTGCCAAATACTTTGACTGTAGAGGGAATAGGAATAGAGACATTGGAGGGTGGATGAGGAAGCAGAGCATTCTCTTGGGTCATGTTTAGGAAGTTTTGGAAGTCTTCAAGAGTTTCTGGAGGGGAGTTGGGTGGGGTGGTCTGTGAGACAAAGGTTTTCTTGCGAGGAGGAAAAGAGGGGATAGATATCTGAGGAGCAGAGGAAGAGGTGGGTGTAGGAGAGGTTGTGATAGGAGAAGATGGGGTGGAACATTTAGATTGCCTGGTGCAACAGGTAAGCGAGAAAAAGTAAAGGAGAGGTAGGCAAGGAAGTGGTAGAATTTGGAAAATTTTGATTTAGACTAGGAAAGGAATTTGACTGGGGGAGAGAGGGAGTAGAGGTAGGATGGTTCAGGGTATACTGGGGGAGCAACTGAGACATCTTGAGAAGATGGGAGGGGAGCAGAGCGAAGGACAGTTTTAGAATAAAAAAGTAAAAAGCCTTGTTGCTGTGCTTCCTGTCTGGCCTCAAGTAGAGTGAGGCCTAGTTTGAATCTGAGAACTGCTACTTCAGATTCAAGCTTGTAGGCAAGGCAACTCCTATAAAATCCATTATGGGATCCAATACAACTGGCACACATGCATGGTTGAGCAGAACAATCTGAATGGTCATGACCAGGTTGGGCACATAAGAGGGCAGCAGGCTGTGGAGTGGCTGTGGGTGGCCAAAGTGCCAACATTTTTTACATTGATGGGGAAGAGGTTGATATGATAGGACACTCCACCAATATAAAC
>NC_061849.1:23215237-23232737 GCF_019202785.1 Penaeus chinensis
TGTCTTTCCTCTCCAAACGTACATTCCAGGTCAAAATTGCCTCTTCCACATCATCATGGCATTAAAAGGGGCAAAGAGGGGTGAGGGAAGGGGGTTGTTGTAACAAAGAGTCACATGTGTATCCAGGGGGAAGCGGAAGGGATACTAGGGAAGGAAGGGGGGAATAGGATGTGTAGGGAGGGAGTGGGAGGAAAGGTGTTGGGGGAGTAGGAGGAGAATGGATGTCGGCAGTTACTTAGAGTGCAGAGGGAATGCTACAAGATTACTTTCTAGAGACATGCTTATATTAACCATATCAACCTCTCCCCGCCAATGTCAGAATTGTTGGCGTTTAGGCCATCCTGCCAAACACTACCGTTCCACAGCCTGATACCCTCTATGACTTCTCAGACTCCCCAACTAATTCCACTGCAGAAACTTCGAAGACATTCAGAACTGCCCAATCATGACCCAAGATAATATGCCTTACACTACACCTCAACCATCCTCCAATCTCTCTGCTCCCATTCCCTCTGCACTCTAAGTAACTGCCGACATCCATTCTCCTCCTACTCCCCCAACACCTTTCCTCCCACTCCCTCCCTACACATCCTATTCCCCCCTTCCTTCCCTAGTATCCCTTCCGCTTCCCCCTGGATACACATGTGACTCTTTGTTACAACAACCCCCTTCCCTCACCCCTCTTTGCCCCTTTTAATGCCATGATGATGTGGAAGAGGCAATTTTGACCTGGAATGTACGTTTGGAGAGGAAAGACACCCATGTTTCCGCGTATGCCTAGGGAGGACAATTGTTGGAGAATATGGTACTGCCATGTGGCATCATATGCTTTTTCTAATGCAAATGTAGATGTAGTATATGAGCAAGGAGTACAGCTATACTTCTTAGGAAAGAGTCAGTATGATAATCCCTACCTTACCCTGCGGACATCCTTGCAGACCTCATTTGACCCAATCACCCTTGTTATTCCCTACCTTAGTCCATCTACTCACCCTCTTTACCCTCTTTGCCCCTTTCAGTGCCATACTACCCTGAACTGCTACACGACTTCTGACGTGTAGCATATTTAATCAACTAACCCCCTATTTACCCTTTTCACAACTACACCTTTCTATAGTGCTATGTGACCTTTGATGTCTAGCACATTTATTTTGTTTTGTAACCATTAACCATTAATCATGGATACATGTAATCGCACACGCAAAGCTCGAGAAACGTGTTCTGAGCATCTCATGCGTGTTGGACCAAGAGGTTTTCCAAGTGTTGAGGATTTTGCATGGATGAGGAGGATGGGAAAACTAAGAGAAAATAATGTAGAGATCATTCATTACTTATTTACAAGCCTTCGGTGTTGAATATGCTGTATTTGTTGCATACACTTACAGGAAAACGGATATTGAACTGTAATCGCTATCCTCAGTATTAACACTACTAGGTATCCTTAATCTTGAAAAGAAGTCCACTAAATCATATATATTTTTTTTTTTACAGTTTCTTAGAATTTTCTTTGAAATATATATTTCTCTAACAGAGTATATCAATGATACCTGGACCAACATTTCGAAGGTGTTCTTAGGGAAGAGTCAGTATGATAATCTTAATTTTGCGTCACTGATACTTTCGAACGAAGAAAAAAATACGAATGCAAATGAATAATTTCCCAATATAAGATATACATATGGATTTACATAGTGGAAGTATTCAGGATTAAATTAATCATTTTCACCCTTTTTATACTACGCTTTCTTACAATAAACTGCATTCACACTTCAGGCATATGTAAGACGTACAAATGTGTATTGTAATTTGCAATATGTCACTTTGGCCATCAAGAATCAGCACCGAATGTCCAAGGGCTTCTGCAGTGGCTTGGCAACAAATTTTCCATTAAACATACGAATGGAATCAGTCGCAATAATGTAGTTGTTTCATTTCATCTTTGTACATATGTCGCCATCTTTGTTATGTTTAGAATGGTTAATGGTTAAAAGCAAAATAAATGTGCTAGACATCTAAGGTCAAGTAGCACTATAGGAAGGTAAGTAAAGGGTAGTGAAGGGCGGTTGAGTTAGTAGTTAGTTGCTATATGTCAACTATCTAGATTGATATTAAAAAGGTTAAAGATGGGTAAAAGAGTTGATGAGTGAATTAAGGTAGAGTTTGGTAAGGGGATTAGATCAAGTGAAGGATATGTATGCGTCTGAGGAAGGAGAACAGGTTGTCGAAGCAGAAAGTGTGAGATTCTGTAAGGATTTCCAATAGGTTGGGAGGTCAGTGAAGGGAGGATAGGTGAGGGAAAGCAAAAGTATTGGCTGCATCAAAGCATGGACAGGACAACAGAATGGGTTGAACTGAAAGAGGGACATTACATCGGGGTGGATCAGAACGTGACATCAGATAGGAGTGTGTTAGACGGATGTGGCCAACACGTAAGCGGGCGAAAGCCTTCTCCCGTCTGTTCCGATGAAATAGAGCTGACCAGGAGATTGATAGTTTTACAGTATGTAATTTATTAGTGCGGAGGCTTGACCAGAAAGATTGTCATCGGGTATACAGGAAGGTCTTAAAGTGGGGGGAATAATCTGTGGTTGGAATATGAGAGAAACGTGGTTGGTGTGATGTGGACATAGCAGCGTAGTATGCTAGAGTATCTGCCTGTTCATTGCCGGGGATTACAACATGGCCGGGCACCTAGCAAAAGCTGATAGATTTATGGCATGTGGACAGGTAGAACAACCAGTTTTGGATCTTACGGACAAGGCGACTGGTCGAGTACATAGACTTTGTGAGAGTTAATGAGTTACGGGAGTCGGTAAAAATTGTGAAAGAGGAAGAAGGGGTATCCATGTGAATGGAGAAAGGAGTAGGTAAACGTGGAGAAGAAGCAAAGCTAGGAAGCAGGGATCGTCAGATAGTTTAGTTAGGGAAAGTTGGTGGAATTAAGCATAGCATCGGAAAGAGAGAAGGGTATGACATCGAAAGAGTAGGCAAGGCATGCCTGACTCAGTATACAGGCTCTTAAGTGGACAGGAGTGGAAGGCGCCAAGGGCTAAGCGAAGACCGCAGTGGTGGATTGTATCAAGATAAGCAAGGAGGGAGGTTGAGGGAAAGGAGTAGATATGGCATCCATAATCGAGAGTGGACAGGATCAAGGATGGAGAGTTTTGCGATCTGAGCCCTAGGATATATTGTACATATAATCAGGAAAATAAGAAGAAAAATATAAAAGGTAGGAAAAGAAAACCCGAAAAAGCAGAAGAAAAAAAATAATCAGAAAATAAGAAGATAAATATAAAAAGAAGGAAAAGAAAACCCGAAAAAAGCAGAAAAAGAAAGAAAAGAAGAAAAAGAAAAGGCAGAAGAAGAGAAGGGGAGGAGTTTAGTCACGGTGCCACGGTGGGGGGTGGGGGTAGGGGGGATATCGCCCCCTCTGACGTCTTTCGTTATAATTTCTTCGTTGTATCAGAAAGCGTTTCCGAGATTTGTGAGATAGTTTGTTTGGGAAGGTGGGGAGGGAGGGGGGAGGAGGTAGTGAGGTTTTGTTTGGCTTTGTTTGGCTTTGTTTACGTGGGGGGGTGAGATTGTTTGTGTGTGTGTGTGTGTGTGTGTGTGTTGTGTGGTGTGTAAAATATATGGTCTCACCAGGACAGTTTTAGTAAAAAATAATGCCAAAGAATTTGCCAGAGGAACGGTATTGGAGTGGATCGTCATATAAGAAGAGTGGAGGTTGGGAGAAAGATTTGGAGGTAGAAAAGCGGAAGCCATGGTTTGTGGCCCAGGAATGGTTAATGGTTAATGGTTAAAAGCAAAATAAATGTGCTAGACATCTAAGGTCATGTAGCACTATAGCTAATGTTAGTGAAGGGTGGTTGGGTTAGTGATTAGTTGTTAAAGCTGGATTAAGGAATTGTTGAGTGAATGGGTTAGGGTCAGGTGAGGTAATGTAAAGGAATTAGATTAAGTGAAGGCTATATATGCGTTTGAGGAAGGAAAACAGGATGTCAAAACAGAAAGGGTGAGATTCTGTAAGGATGTCTGATAGGTTGGGATGTCTATGTAGGGAGGATAGGTGGGGGAAAGTAGAGGTACGGGCTGCTTCAAAACGTGGGCATGACAATAGAATGTGTGGGACTGAAAGGGGAACATCACATAAGGAACATAGGGGTGGATCGGATTGTGACATCAGATAGGAGTGTGTTAGACAGGTGTGGCTAATGCGTAAGCGGGCGAGAGCCGTCTCCCAACGTCTGTTCCGATGGAATGGAGCTGACCAGGAGATTGACAGTTTTACAGTATGTAATTTATTAGTGTGGAGACTTGACCAAAAAGATTGCCATCGATTATACAGGAAGGTCTACGTGAGAAACGTGGTTGGTTTGATGTGGACATAGCAGCGTAGCGTGCTAGAGTATCTGCCTGTTCATTGCTGGGGATTCCAACATGGCTGGGCACCCAGCAAAATTTGATTGTTTTATGACGTGTGGACAGGTAGAACAACCGTTCTGGATCTTACAAACAAGGGGGTTGGTCGTGTGTATTGACTTTATGAGAGTTAATTAGTTACGGGAGTCAGTAAAAATTGTAAAAGAGGAAGAGGGGAGTGAGTATATGTGTTTTAAGGCAAAAAGGAGTGCATACAGTTTTGTAGTAAGGACACTGGATTCAGGAGGGAGGAGGTATTTGAAAGTACGAGTTGGGAAGATTACTGCAAAACCAGCACCGGAGGTGGTTTTGGAGCCGTCAGTGTAGACGTGAATACTGGAGGAATGAGTGGAGGCATGGTCAAGGAAATGGGTGAGAAGGACAGTAGGAGGAATATTTGATTTTCGTGGGTCAGGGAAAATAGAGGAGCAAATATGGGGGCAAGGTATAAGCCATGGAGGGACTGAATGGACAGAGAACGGGAGAGGTCGGAGATGGGGAAAAGGGGAATGGGAGAGGAGGGTATCCATGCGAGTGGAGAAAGAAGTAGGTAAACGTGGAGAAGAAGCAAAGGTAGGAAGTAGGGATCGTGGGATAGTTAGTTTAGTGAGGGGAAGATGATGGAATCGAGCATAACATCAGAGAGAGAGAAGGGCACGGCGTCGAGAGAGATGGTATGCCTGATTCAGTGTACAGGCTCTCAACTGGAGAGGAGCGTAAGGCACCTAGGGCTAAGCGAAGACCACAGTGATGGATTGTATCAAGACGGGCAAGGAAAGAAGATGAGGCATAGGAGTATATATGGCATCCATAATCAAGAGTGGAGAGGATCAAGGTGACATGAAGATGAAGGAGAGTTTTTCGATCTGAGCCCCAGGATAAATGGGATAGGGTTGGTAAAATTCGGAGACGGCAGCAAGCTTTTTCTTTGATGTAAAGAATATGGTCTTGCCAGGATAGTTTGGAGTCAAAAATGACACCTAGGAATTTACCAGAGGAACGGTGTTGGAGTGGAGTGTCATATAAGAAGAGTGAAGGTAGAGGACCTACCCGTGTGTGAGAGAAAAGGATGGAGAAAGATTTGGAGGTAGAAAAGCGGAAGCCATGGTTTGTGGCCCAGGAGGATACTGATGATATTGCAGATTGAAGAAATTGGTAGAGATTTGGTATGGATGTGCCAGAGGCATAGATGGTTAAATCATCAACATATTGTCATGACCGGGCTCCTGGTGGTAGAACTGAGGCAATGTCATTTACAGCAAGAAGGAATAAGGTGGTACTAAGCACACTGCCTTGTGGGATGCCTTCAATTTGAGGAAAGAAAGATGATGTGGCAGAGTCAATTTTGACCTGGAAAGTGTGTTGGGAGAGGAAAGACTTTATGAAGACACCCATGTTTCCCTGTATGCCTAGAGAGGACAATTGTTGGAGAATATGGTACCTCTATGTCGTATCATATGCTTTTTCTAGGTCAAAAAACATAGCTAGTACGGATTCATGGCGTGCAAATGCAGATGTAATATATGTCTCAAAATGAGCAAGGGGGTCAGCTGTGCTTCGGGCACGGCGAAAACCAAACTGGGAAGGAGAGATAAGATTGTGGGATTCAAGATACCACATTAAGCGGAAGTTAACCATTCGCTCTAGTAATTTGCATAAGCAGCTAGTTAGTGCGATGGGGCGATAGTCTTGAGGGAGGGTACCCGATTTATTGGGTTTCAGGAAGGGGAGGATAAGAGCGACTTCGGGAGGATCGGAGATGAGGGTATCTCGAATATGGAGGACGGGGGCTGGGTGGGGGGGATGTTTGCCTGATAGTTTATGGATCCGGCGCCAAACATTTGAGATAGATGTAGAGGATGTAATTGAGGAAACATAATTTCCCCAGCTATTTGTTTTAATATTCCGGATTGTACGACGGAGACAGGCAGATGCTCTTTTAAAGGGGAGAAGAGCTGATAGTTGATTTGGGGTACCTCGTTTGTAGCGGTAACTGTTCCAGGCTGCACGTTTTACACGGAGTGCTTTAGTGCAATCAGAATTCCACCATGGAACACATTTAGAGGTATAGGGTCTTGAGGTTCGAGGGATAACTGTATGGGCAGCTCTTAGGACTTTAGTTATGAAAAATTGTATCATTTCTGATACGGATGAGAGGGAGGATGGAGGGGTATGAATAGCAGAGAGTGAAGTGAAAGTATGCCAGTCGGCTCTATCAAAGCACCAGCGTGGGGAGTTAGGAAGTGGTACATATGAAGTTGGAGAAAGGAGAACTGGACAGTGGTCACTATAGGGAAAGTGGTCTAGAACTGACCAGTGGAAATCTAAATGAAGAGAAGAGGAGCATAGAGAGGGGTCAATGCATGAAAAAGACTGCGTGCGTGTATCAAAGTGTGTGGGGCGATCTGAATTTAGAATAATAAGATCAGCTATGGAGAGGAAGTGCTCTAGAGTTCGGCCACGATTGTTGGTGATAGAATCACCCCAAAGTTAAAATCACCTACTATGAGGAAAGGTGATTGAAGTTGGGAAATTAGGTTTTCAAAAGCAACGAAGTCAATGGGGTGGGAAGGGGAGAAGTAGACTGAAATCACTGTGATCCAGCGGTGAAGAAAGATACGAATAACTGTGCAAGGGACAGTGGTTTGAAAGGGAGGTATGACATAAGGTGTTTTCTGGTTGATAAGTATGGACGAGACAAAGGGAGTGTGGGAAGAAACAAAATGGTAATTGGGGATTGGTATTGAAGGCATATAATGGATGGGTTATAAGAGGAGAAGATATGACGGAGGTCACGGTCTGTGAGAACGGAAACCGCGAATGTTCCAATGAAGGATAGTTATACTTTCGTTGATTTATAAGTGATAACGGTCGCAGTACTGTTGGAGAATTTTAAGGGGAAGGAGCTAGAAGGTGGGATAAGGAATGGGAGGTGGGAGATGGTGTTGTATCAGGAGGGGTATTAGGAGATGGAGGGTCTTGGGAAGGGGATAGTTGTGATAAAAGGGATTCACGTGTGTATCCAGGAGGGAGTGGAAGGGATAGAGGGGATGGCGGGAGGGTTAATGTAGGTGGAGCTGGAGTAGGGGGGGATGGGCTGTGTTGGGATAGTGTAGGGGGGATATGAGTAGGAGGAGGATGGATATCGGCAGTCACTTTGAGTGTGGAGGGAGCGAAAGTTGTGGAATTTGAAGGTAGATGAGGGGTTTTAGTTTTAGTTTTTAAGTCAGCCTTTCATCCTTTCAGCACGGCTCTCACACCTTAGAAAGTAGATAGTAGAAGGGGTTGGTGAAGGGACAGAAACGAAAAAGTAGGAGGGGAAAAAAGACCATGCAAAATTAGTTGAGTCGAGGGCTGAGTCCTAAGGTTGGGGAATTCCCCAGCATTGGGTCCCAGTCTCCGCTTCCTAAGCCCCTCACGACAACAACGGACAAGGGAAATACTCAATATATTCTACTCTATATTAGAGTAGAGAAAAAAAGTCGGACTATGTGTAACACTCGTACTAATGCCAGAATGGACGGTGATTTATTTTGTATTACTTTCGTTTCTTTGCATGGCTGAAGGTGAGCAAGAGTTCAAATATTTGTGGAATCAAAATTTCCTTAGAGGTTATAGATTATTTAGTAGAAAAGTAAATGTGAATTAATGCAGAATATACTTGTGCAGTATGCTTTTCTCGACGATGATTATCATCATTGCTATTTTGAAAGTCTCGGTAATCCTGCCGTATTTACATAAGCTTAGCAACTTCCTAGACTTTTTATTTCCTAGACATTTTTACCTTACGCTCAGTATTGCTTTTAACACCGTGTTTGTGCCATTTCATCGCAGTATCATGTATCTATTAATAAAAATGATATACCTTAAGTAACTTATATTTTCATTAAGTATATAACAAGTACCATCACATTATTATTCTTACTATTACAATATAACCTTGTTATTTGAAAGCAGTGAATAGCAATAATAATAAAAAAGAAACACTTGACCAGTTGATAATCTGAAAAGCAAATTGTAGAAACAGTTACAGTCACTATACAAAATTTTCCTTATGATTCGGAAACACGAATTTTAATGCATTAGTTCGGGCTTTTTTACTTTCATGTTAAAGACTAATATCTAGGTTAGCCCTGTTATTTTGTTTGTTTGTTTTCTTCGATTCATTGTTTTCCTATCCTGATATATTTGTGCGTTTTGTTTTATTATGTTAATTGATGTATAAACTGTTATGTCCTGTGCCTACTCATGTAAATACATTGTGTATCTAAATCGTGCAAAATCTTTTTTAAATTTTTCTTTCAAGGAGAATAAAAGTCCGAATAATTTAATGTCTCTATTAACCACCATTTACAACCTAAGCATGTGCAAAATAGCTGATTGTCTTTTAATTTTAATGTACATTTCAACAATGATCTGATTCGCTTATAGTATCATGTACAGGTCAGCTTTTAACATCTGTTTTTAAAAACATTATAAGAGCACTTTTAAGATCTATGTCTTTTCATATATTTGTGGTTCTCTAAATTACAGTTCTAAACAGTCTACCTTTTTGTTATACAACCTCGTTTTCTCAAATTACTGCAACTAACATTCTTTACATACAATTGCTTTTTGTACAGAAATGCTACTTAAAAATGGTAAGGAAACAAGGAAAAGTATTAAGCTGTTGTACTAAAAAAAATATCCAACTTTAGTCATCGGATGACAATCCAAGTCAACATAACTTAATATGACAGTAACAAGTGAACTGTATACATCAGGATTGTTTTTATTTCGTCATATACAAGACAAAGGAAGACCTTACGACAAATACTTTGATAGGTAAATGTTTCTCTGTTTATTTGCTATATAATCAATCATACATTCAATTATGGCGGAAATAAAAATATCATATATACACATTTCTTTAAAAATTCCTACAAGTAAAGTAACAGGGACAAATACTCTAAGATGGAAGTGTGAAGTAGAATGCAGAAGGGGGGGGGAAACTGCATCTTGGGGGAAAGTATGAGAGCACATATTTTCGCTTTGTATTTTCGATCCAAAATGACACTATTCACACACAAGATTTACAGGAAGCGAGCAAAGAAGGGGAGGGCGAGAGCCAGGAGAGGGGCGAGGGAGAGGGAAGGAGCGCCGTTGCAGAGATCCTCGTCGCACTGGCACACGTCAACGATGTAGTCGTCGGAACGCTTCTGGTAACACTCGCGGCCCTCTCGCCTCTCGTAGCCACAGTCACGGAGGATGCGGATCTCGTTATTCTGGTAGACTGGAAGATAAAGACGAAAGGTTAACGCTTATTTCGAGGTGCTTTTTCTTATTTTTCTTAGGCTTCGGGGACTGTAATGGCTTCAAAGAAGATGACGATAGATAAGGTGGAATTGCTGTGGGAAATTAATGCTTATAATGAACTAAGGGGTATGCATGGAAGGAGGGGCATCTTCAGTATGATCACAATGCATGGGAAACCTGATCAAAAGGGAGATCTTTCAATAGTCAACAAATCAGGGGTCAAGATGCAATACGGGGCGTCATGCCAACTTATAGTCACGGCTAATAAATGTAGTCATTCAAATTGAATATTAATAAAATAACATCAAAGAAAGGGGTCAATCAGCACAAAATATTACATGTAAAGAAATGAATAAATAGATAAATACAGATGTATGCATATGCATATTTACATATGTGTTTATATATATATATATATATATATATATATATATATATAATCATACATCCAAAAGAAAAGTAAGAAAGCAAAGTTGTCAAGCAAATATTTCAACATTTGCATCGGCAAGGGCTTGTGGGTTTTCCCAATTCAGTATCAAATCAATATTCATTCTGTAGTTGATTTTTTTTTTTTTTTTTTTTTTTTTTTGATGAAGGGGGGGGGGGGTGAGAATGGAAGGATTCACAGCATTCGAATAGTATAAAAACATCCATACAGCATTCCTGGTCCTTTTATTCCAAACTCTTTAATACTTATCTCCTTGGCGATTGAAACTCACCAACTTCAACTGAAAAAATAAAATGGTAACTGTCAAAAAAAGGAAGTATGGCTAGCATATTATGGGACCTCTCTACTGTGCCTGAAACTTCTCAAAACTTCAATATCAGATTTTACACAAGGTTTTTAAATGTATAAATTTAATTGGCTTAACCGTTGTTCATTCCGTTCATCTTGGGAGAGTGTATGAGAGCACAGATTTCGCTTTGTATTTGCGATCCAAATGAAATTGTACCTTTTTTTTTTAATTGAAAAGCAATAACAAAATACTGACACTGTAGAGAGGTTATCCGGCAAGGAATGGCGGGGTGCTGTCATGCATATTCATGATTTTATCTAAATCTATAAAACTAACTGATCAGTAAATGAGGATTCTACTAACAAAGACCAGATCCGTTTTGCGTCTTTCGCTAAAATAAAATATATTAACACCTATCAAAATTACTATTAGCATGCGAAAAAAATCTATGAACAATAATTAACATTAATTAGCAACATTTTACAGTTCTGTACTAAGACAATCATATTCAGTCTTTGTAACTAATAATGAAGTATTTCTGTTACTAAATCACAGAGCTTGACCAACCAAATCTGAGCTAATAAACAGTAATAATGAGTATACATTTTAATAAAATATTCAACAAAAAGAAACAAAATTGTGTGCGTCTTTATGTATACACACGTGTATCAGGATGTCTAAATTCTAATGGAAACAGAAAGGTCTTTGTGTCTAGCCAATGGAAGCAAAGTATTTGTCGCGTGGAAAGAACAATCTTACATCTCAGATCCAGTTATACATCTTTGTTTTGACGTTTCAAAATTCCGAATTATCAGCAAAATAATTACTGGAGACATTTAACATGCTGCGATGTAATTTGCGCGTTTTGTACTTTTAGCGATACTAAATGGTTTACTTTTTGGCATGCACACTACACTGGCTTTTATTTGTGATGGCCTGAATCGAATTGTACAATTTAGTTAGTCGTCAGTGCTTTAGAGCTAAGATCATCTATCCCTCGGAAATAATTATACTGATGTTAGATACTAGTTCTAAAATCCGTAATATACTCCTATTTTGTTAGTTTTTAGTTTGTGTCTATACAAGTTTATGCCAGAAAAAAACACTATATGCACAAGTAATTCCTTGTGTATAGTATTCTTTCCGTCATATTTTTTTTTACTTGTTTTGTCATTCGCCAGAGTATTTGTTTCGTCGTTCTATTTGCTACGTAAACCGCTAGACTCACTGTCCATCCTCATCTTGCGGCAGAAGGGCGTCTGGTTTTCCTTCTCCTCGCAGGTCTTGATGAAGGCGTTCTGGAGGGCCGTGGAGTTGACCTGGAACTCGTCAGCGCACGCCTGGTCTTCGTGCGAGTTGCACACGAAGCACTCCAGCGCCACGGCTGCAACACAAGAAGGCGGTGTTAACGACTGTAACTGTTATTGCTTCTACTACTGGTAGTTGTAATAATATAATAAGTGATAATAATAATTATAATAAAGGTAGCAGTAGTAGCAGTAGTGATAAAAATAACGTGATAACAACAACGACAATAATAATGACTAACAAACTCTCTCTATTTAGAAGAGAATAAGTATGTTTCTTTTGACAAAAAAGAAAAACAAAAATCATATTCTTTCCAACCCAAAAAATCTGACTGCAGGTGAAGGGTGAATATTTACAGGTTTGTGATCGGGATTTTCACATTTCTTTTTTCTTGATACTGAAGGGAAAAAATCACAACCAAAAAGAAATAAATAAAATCTCCCTCCAGTGTTACCACCACTTCGGCACAGGAGGTAAAATGCGCTGATATAGTCCGGATTTCATTTTCCTAACAGTGGAAATTCGGTTAAATTTCCCAAAACTATTCCTCCCACATATCCTCTTTACTAATTCCGTACTATGCTACAAAAGGTAAACACTGACAGCCAACTCTAAATAACGCCGAAATCTGCGTTCTAGCGTTACAATAGTAAAGGTTGTACCAGTAGCTGTTCATTACCGCTATTAATTTGAGCTGACATTTCGACTCGTATCGCACATAAAACCTGGATCCCTGAAAACCGAGGTGATACAAAAGTGCTGTTAGTGCACGATGGAGGTGGAACCGGTATCCCTGCGTTTGACACGGCGTTAACGGACAGACAGGGGAACTAACGTAACATGCACGAGACTTGTGACAGTTGGCGGAAAAATAGAGGGCCGATTTGACAGGTGATTGACGATGGAGGTTCGTCACACCAAATAAACGGGAGGGATCTATCTAAAATATATATATATATATATATATATATATATATATATAAAAGAGAAAGAGAGAGAGAGAAAGGGAGATAGAGAGAGAGAAAGGGAGATAGAGAGAAAGGGAGAGAGAGAAAGGGAGATAGAGAGAAAGGGAGATATATAGAGAGAAAGGGAGATAGAGAGAGAGGGGGAGGGAGGGAGGGAGGGAGGGAGGGAGGGAGGGAGGAAGAGGGAGAGAGAGAGGGAGAGAAATAGAGAGTCACTGTACAAACGGAAGGAAAGGCTGTGGGTTTACATGTTAAACTAACACAGATTAACAATAAGGTGGTATGAGGATAACCAAATAAACAGCAAAGAACATAGATTAATAGATTAATCTGAACGAATAAATCTCTCAGAAGAACCGCTAGCTGGTCACTATCACAACTCTCCAGCCAGTGACCTATGTATGCGAGATCTAGCGGAGAGATAGGTCTTGCCACGCCTTGACTATATAACAATATTAATATTGACCCTGGCCTTAAGGTGCAAACATAAAAAATATATATAAAAAGATAAATAAATATATAAATGAAAGCGTAAATAACAAATAAATCCAAACTAGACACAGGCCTATATAATGAGAAATTTCACTCCCACCTTGGCAATGAAACCCATTCGACGAACTTTCACTCGCGCTCTCAGCCACCAGACCGCCTGCCTCTAAACCTTAAAAGGTGAAGCTGACATTATATCAGTATAGAAAGTTGTCTATGAATACGAGCTCACATTAGTTATACATCAAACCACCATACATGGAAACCGTTTTATCTAACTGATGTTAGAAATCAGTATTGTATTTAACCACCATAAGTAACTAACTCTCATAATTAGTAGCCGACCAATAACCTTAACAAACCACATGGAGAGGCTGGTTTCTCTTGCATAAGGCGTATTTTGGTGAGAAATTTACCTCGGTTCACTATCAACCAAGGGCTGCCTGCTTAATGAGGTTAAGCATTAACAACATTCTTAAGACGAAAATGACAAACCTGCGTGCGTATCAGAACCTCCCGATTGATTTTGGGTTCTCAACTTCCTTTACTTGCGATTGTAAGTAGTTGGGATTTATCGAACGTTAAGCATACGGTAGATTTCCTTATTAAAACCCTAAAATGTCGGTATACCTTTCTACCGCAGTATCGACAAGCCTCGGTCCTCCGTGGCCGAACATTCAAACGGGTTTATGTCATTTTGCGATTCATTTAAACATTTACTCTCGGTGTGTTTTTAGACACGCTTTCTAACCTTTTGCGGCGGCTCAGGCAAGGATTAGCCAATATTCAAGGACCAAAACTTTAAGGAAACTTAAAGAGTGTATTTTCTATATAGAGGTACAGCACATTTTAAATAATGGTTCCATTTTCTTCTCAAAAAGGTAAATATAAACATAACACATGTTTATTAAAAAAAAAAATCTAAAATGACAAGCGTATAGCAACGAGTACATATTCACAATAAAAAATATCTATAAAAAATACACTCTTAGAAAAAAATCAGTAACAATCAACAGACGATCACGTGCCTTTGCCAACCCAACACCAGACATCAGGAGCCACTTCAGCATTGCCGCTCAGTAAAGTTGCATTCTTTGCAACACAGAACTGTGTACGGTTACAATTCCTTTGCAGCCAGAGCCCAGTGATCCTATGATAATTGACTACCAATAACCTCACGCAATCTCTCGGAAACTGTGGAGTTAATGGTAGTTTTGTGGGTCTGCTTGGTTTAACGAGCAATTGGAAGTTGGGGAGTCCCTTAACGAGACAGTTCTTGATCCACAGTCGCCAGAATTGTTGAATAACTATTTGCATAAGTCTCTCATACATGTATTTATAGGGAGATAGAGTTAAAGGGAGAGGGAGAGGGAGAGGGAGGGAGAGGGGGAGAGGGGGAGAGGGAGAGAGGGAAGGAGGGAGGGAGGGAAGGAGAGAGAGAGAGAGAGAGAGAGAGAGAGAGAGAGAGAGAGAGAGAGAGAGAGAGAGAGAGAGAGAGTGGGAGAGGAGGAGAGAGAGGGAGAGGAGGAGAGAGTGGGAGAGGAGGAGAGAGAGGGAGAGGAGGAGAGGGAGGGAGAGGAGGAGAGAGAGGGGGGGAGAGAGAGAGAGAGAGAGAGAGAGAGAGGAAGGGGAAAAGAGACAAACTTGTCATATCTTCATATTAACTAAAGTGTGTCAACACTATAATAGCCTGGGTCATGAAGTAACCGTGGTACCAAGTAGTACTGTGTAAGCAAAGCAGTGTACGACCAACATTCTCTGTCTCTGTGTCTCTCTGTCTCTGTGTCTCTCTCTGTCTCTGTGTCTCTCTCTGTCTCTGTCTCTGTGTCTCTCTCTGTCTCTGTCTCTGTGTCTCTCTCTGTCTCTGTCTCTGTGTCTGTGTCTCTCTCTGTCTCTGTCTCTGTGTCTCTCTCTGTCTCTGTCTCTGTGTCTCTCTCTGTCTCTGTCTCTGTGTCTCTCTCTGTCTCTGTCTCTGTGTCTCTCTCTGTCTCTGTGTCTCTGTGTCTCTCTCTGTCTCTATGTCTCTCTCTGTCTCTGTCTCTGTGTCTCTCTCTGTCTCTGTCTCTGTGTCTCTCTCTGTCTCTGTCTCTGTGTCTCTCTCTGTCTCTGTCTCTGTGTCTCTCTCTGTCTCTGTCTCTGTGTCTCTCTCTGTCTCTGCCTCTGTGTCTCTCTCTGTCTCTGTCTCTGTGTCTCTCTCTGTCTCTGTCTCTGTGTCTCTCTCTGTCTCTGTCTCTGTGTCTCTCTCTGTCTCTGTCTCTGTGTCTCTCTCTGTCTCTGTCTCTGTGTCTCTCTCTGTCTCTGTCTCTGTGTCTCTCTCTGTCTCTGTCTCTGTGTCTCTCTCTGTCTCTGTCTCTGTGTCTCTCTCTGTCTCTGTCTCTGTGTCTCTCTCTGTCTCTGTCTCTGTCTCTGTGTCTCTCTCTGTCTCTGTCTCTGTGTCTCTCTCTGTCTCTGTCTCTGTGTCTCTCTCTGTCTCTGTCTCTGTGTCTCTCTCTGTCTCTGTCTCTGTGTCTCTCTCTGTCTCTGTCTCTGTGTCTCTCTCTGTCTCTGTCTCTGTGTCTCTCTCTGTCTCTGTCTCTGTGTCTCTCTCTGTCTCTGTCTCTGTGTCTCTCTCTGTCTCTGTCTCTGTGTCTCTCTCTGTCTCTGTCTCTGTGTCTCTCTCTGTCTCTGTCTCTGTGTCTCTCTCTGTCTCTGTCTCTGTGTCTCTCTCTGTCTCTGTCTCTGTGTCTCTCTCTGTCTCTGTCTCTGTGTCTCTCTCTGTCTCTGTCTCTGTGTCTCTCTCTGTCTCTGTGTCTCTCTCTGTCTCTGTGTCTCTCTCCCTCTCTCCAATCAGCATTCAACGTCCAAGGCACTCTTCATTTATCTCCGTCTCTCTCTTACTCCATTTAAAATGTTCGTTCATGCAAAGTTCTTTCCGCGCATGAGAGAATGACCACAGAAACCGTCACCAATTTGGATCATATCGACTTCACAAAAGGAAAGTGGCTCTCATTCGCCTTAATGGTATCTGGCATTCATTTTACTCTGAATTACTAAAAGGAGTCCTCACAATAAATAAATAGGAGAGAACAGAAGAAAATAAAGAAAGAGGTACAAACAGTACATGCAGTGCGCAGTACATACACCTCTTAAAAGGGAGGTTAGAATGACAAACGGAAATTCTCAACGTTAAAATTTGCGTGGTGTAATTTTCCATTTCCTGAAAACCCTTACGACCATTAAATTAAAACAGCCCCGTTGCATATTTCACAATAATCATTCAGGGCGAAAGCAGACCGAACTGGCCGCGCAGGGATGGAGGTAATGCATTTCCACTGTCCCCCGCCCTGTATCTAAAGCCGTGTGGCGGAGTTTTCAGAATACCAAGTTGGAGGAAAATTACCCTCCTGCATAATTACGTCACCGAGATTTCCACATGTCAAAATTCGGGGCCATTCTTGCTCACTATTGTGTCTCCTCCTCATTACAACACAAAGCGAGCTGGGGTTCGCGGAAAGCGTCAGGTTGTGCATCGGTTTGCGCAACGGCTGGAGTCTGCCGGCCGGGTGGCTGCGCCGGCTGTCCCTACAGGGCGCTCCTCTTCGGGCTCCTGCGCGCGCAGCAGCCTTACGCAAAGGAGTGACGGATGAATAACACATTGCTCTATTCATGTTATTTCAAACGATATAGATTACATATGCGAGCTTGCATGTGTTCAGCGCGTAAATATGTACACTTATTTCTCCACACACACACACACACACACACACACACACACACACACACACACACACACACACACACACACACACACACACACACACACACACACACACACACAGTTA
Source organism: Penaeus chinensis (assembly GCF_019202785.1). Taxonomy (NCBI): domain Eukaryota; kingdom Metazoa; phylum Arthropoda; class Malacostraca; order Decapoda; family Penaeidae; genus Penaeus; species Penaeus chinensis. Next base: position 23,232,278 of record NC_061849.1, read on the forward strand.
CACGAAAACATGTCTGTTGCGAATGCCACAGGGGATGGAAAATACACTGAAGGCCAATGGAAACTTCCTGTTGGGTCACACAAACATACGCACACAAACTGTCGTGTATGTGTATAAACACATTATGCATATATGTGTATGTCTATGTATATATATACATATATATATACATATATATATATTCTATATATGTAATATGTAATACACTATAATTTATATATAATATATATAATAAATATATATGCATAAATAATGATTACATATATGCAATTGTATATAAGATGTGTGCGCGCATATATTTTTAAATGGAAGATTTTTCAGAATAATTTACATGGAAACTGCATAGAGTCGTGCCCCTGTGAGCCCGGACTTTCCCAAGTCCAGAGCTAGTTTGAACCGAATCTTCCGTTGCCGAGTCAACACAAAGAACGATTCCTTTAAAAATCTCCGGAAATGACAC
>NC_061849.1:23237737-23247737 GCF_019202785.1 Penaeus chinensis
AATCACACAGCACACACACGTATGAATGTGCGAGTTAGTTAGTTAGTAAGTAAGTTAGTGTGTGTGTGTGTATATGTGTGTGTGTGTGTGTGTGTGTGTGTGTGTGTGTGTGTGTGTGTGTGTGTGTGTGTGTGTGTGTGTGTGTGTGTGCGTGGGTGCGTGCGTGCGTGTTCATGTTTTGATAAGTGAGTGCTTTTCTAAGACGGTATTGTAATGCGAAGCCCACGATAACCAAAGATGCTGGTTCCAACAACATCTGATTACACGAGGTAAGCAAATGTTCTAATCTCAGGTTTGAATTACCTTCGGATACTAGACCTGCGCCTGACCCGCGGACAAATATGTTTTCGCTTGCTGTGTCCTTCTCCTTATCCCTCTCTACAGGGGTGTGTGCGTTTGTTTGCTGCGATGCTCTTTTCGTTTTACTTTTCCTTTCCCTTATTTCATTCCGTGTCCAACGTTGCTTTGATAAGCACATTCAGCTCTCATTTCCATTTTTGCTTCATTTGAGTATAACAATTCAACGTCATTTTAAACAGGCTGTACTGTACATGCGTGTTCATGGAGTCGCATGACTTAAAGTGGACTTGGGGCATGACAATAACAACCGCCACTCCCTTGACCGTGGGGGAGGGGAGAGGGAAGAGGAAGTAGGGGGGAAGGAGAGAGAAGAGATGGCTTGAGGGGAAGAATAGGAGAGGGAAAGAAAGGTAGATGGGAGGGTGATAGGATAAGTGGCAAGCCGAGAAAGTGAGAGAAAGGAGGGGGGGAGGAGGAGGAGGAGGAGGAGGAGGAGGAGGAGGAGGAGGAGGAGGGGGGGAGGAGGAGGAGGAGGAGGAGGAGGAGGTGGAGGAGGAGGAGGAGGAGGAGGAGGGGGGGAGGAGGAGGAGGAGGAGGGGGGAGGAGGAGGAGGGGGGAGGAGGAGGAGGAGGAGGGGGAGGAGGAGGAGGAGGGGGGAGGAGGAGGAGGAGGAGGGGGGAGGAGGAGGAGGAGGAGGGGGAGGAGGAGGAGGAGGAGGAGGGGGGAGGAGGAGGAGGAGGAGGGGGGAGGAGGAGGAGGAGGGGAGGAGGAGGAGGAGGAGGAGGAGGAGGAGGAGGAGGAGGAGGAGGAGGAGGAGGAGGAGGAGGAGGAGGAGGAGGGGGAAGGAGGAGGAGGAAGAGGGGGAGGAGGAGGAGAAGGAGAAGGAGGAGAAGGAGAAGGAGGAGAAGGAGAAGGAGAAGGAGAAGGAGAAGGAGAAGGAGAAGAAGGAGAAGGAGAAGGAGGAGAAGAAGGAGAAGGAGAAGGAGAAGGAGAAGAAGGAGAAGGAGAAGAAGGAGAAGGAGAAGGAGAAGAAGGAGAAGAAGGAGAAGAAGGAGAAGGAGGAGAAGGAGAAGAAGGAGGAGGAGAAGGGTGGGGGTAGGAAGTGGGAGAGTGAGAGAGGGGGAGGTTGAAGGCGTGTGGCACAACTGTCTTGACAGGTTTAGAATTTTCCAGCTTTTGGCCGCGCCTGTGTGGTCTGGATGTGGCCTGAGCACCTGTCACGTTTCAGAAATCCTCGGGAATAAACCGACATTTTTAGGAGAACAGCTAAATTCCCGGCGGGGATATTTTTCGTCAATAAAATACAGTAGAGGAAATTCTATCACATGACGAATGTTCCAAGCTTTGGCCGCCACCAGTATGCTCATTCATATTCGTCCTGCGTTTCTCCGCGACGGAAAACAAGAAAAGGCGAAATGCAGAGGGGAGCTTTACAGCGTCCACAGTAAACCAGCAAAATCCCTAACAAATAAATCTGGCTGTCCAGATAACATCCTCAGGGGAAGCAGGTCGGGGGAAAGGGGAGGGAAGAGGAGGAGAGGGGAAGGGAAGGGAAGAGAGAACAAAGAAAGCAGGTGGGATAAGGTGGCGGAGAAAAGGCGGACTGTCTGTTAATAGAAGGCACTGCTGATGCGAATACGTCGTCTTCCGTGCTTTACACAGACGGACAAGTGTAGTCTACAGCTGATACGCGACTCGTGCTTCGCATGTAGGCCTATGGGAAATATACAGATAATAAAAGTTAGAGTTCGCAAATGAATATAATAAAGTTTATTAAATTTGAAATATAGATCATATATTTACTTCCAAAAACAACACGGATCAACGAAACGGAGCGTTGCAGTACGGCCTCTATTGCGCAGGAATGGTACGCCGTAGAATGATGGGCGTATGCGTTGCGTAGACCGTTACCATGTCGAGGTTTTTGAAGTCAATAAACTGTGGCTCCGCGCCGGGCGACTGTGCTCCTTGCTCTCGCTCAGCACTCCCTCGCCCCTTCCCCTCCCCCCTTACCCCCAACCAGGACCGGTCCTCGAACGCCGGCTCCTCACACTCGACCGGGAAGATGAAGAACTGAAACGTCATACGCCCGCCACCACCCGCTGTCGGATCGTACGATGTTGTCCTAAAGCAATTCACAGAACAGGTTGCGCATAATGGCTATCTGGGGAAAACAAGACCGCTGCTTTGAGATCTTCTTTCGTAAAAAAAATATTTCCATTCAAATATTTCCCTCCAAGACTGATCAAACGCTAGCTTAAAGAAACGGTGGCGTTGAAGTCTCCATCGAGCACGGGCAAGACACGCCATGAACAATCCGCATCGACCTTTAAAAGAACCCAGAACAACCAACGCCGTCACTCGCCCACCGAATCACGAGACACCTTTGCTTTACTATGGGTTTCGCAATCGCCGACCGACCATGGACTTGTCTGGAATATCAACGCCCAACTTTCACCCAAGACCTAGTAACGAAAGGTCTCCGGCGCGTCACTCGGGCCCCGTCGGCTCCCCGCAGCAGGTCCTCCTCCTCCCTCCCCCTCCCCCACCCACCTCCCCTCCACAGACTCCAGCCGGGAGCATATCCAGAAGGACATCTGAGACACGTGATCAGCGCGGGGCTCGCGCTCAAGATTTCCATTTCGGGGAGATGGGAAGATGCCGAGATGTGAACTCGAAGGAGATACGATGTTTACCGCAGAACAACTCTTTATTTGCATGTAGTAACGAGAGTGTGCATGTAGTAACGAGTGTGTGTGTGTGTGTGTGTGTGTGTGTGTGTGTGTGTGTGTGTGTGTGTGTGTGTGTGTGTGTGTGTGTGTGTGTGTGTGTGTGTGTGTGTGTGAAGGAGAAGGTGAAGGAGAAGGAGAAGGAGAAGGAGAAGGAGAGGAAAGGAGGGGGGAGAGGGAGAGGGAGACGGAGATAAAAAGAGAGAGAGAGAGAAAAGAGAGAGAAAGAGAGAGAAAAGAGAGAAAGAAAGAGAGAGAGAAAGAGAAAGAAAGAGACAGAGAGAGGGAGAGGGAGAGAGAGAGAGACAGAGAGACAGAGAGAAATATAAATAGAAAGAAAAAGAGAAAGAGAAAGAGAGAGACCACATACGTATTCATCCATCCACCCACCCACACACCCACGCCCACCCACATATTTAAACATCAACAAATACACAAACAAACAAACACACACACACACACACACACGCAGGATATCGTCAATAATCGTGTTCCTTCCCTACAGTAATACCACACAATACCATCTGCTCTCTCTCAGCCTTCAACCACGACGGCTTTGAGCGTGATCCAGCTGAGTGACGTAGGGAGTGACGCAACCATAGGGGGTAGTACACTGTTGTGTGGTGCCAATACTTTGTTCTTTGTTTTACTTACAACAAATAAGTGCCTTGCGAAATTTTGTGAGGCGAGTCGATTCACGTCGAGAATTTTCATGAGTAACCTTGCGTAGAAATTTCAGAAGCTAGGCTATTTACGCCAAATACAATCAAAACGGAGTCACTTTGAGTTTAAAAAATCACGAACGAACCGAATCAAATAAAATTAAGAAATCTCACGTACTATTCCCGTTTACAAAGACAGTTGTCTTATGGTTTTGCTTTTGATAATACCCCCAAAACTAACTAAATATAATATGAAGTCTACCACAGCCGGCTCAACCTCGCCGTCGTGACCAAAACCGCCACGAAAGAGAAATAAAAATGACATCCCGAAATCTCGCCTTCAAAAAAATGCCAAGTCACAACACATTGTTCCTGGATGGGGGTGAAGAAGGGAGGAAGGAAGGAGGGGGAAGGAGAGAAGAAGCGGAGGGACGAAGGATTAAAGGAGGAGAGGAGGAGGGGCGAAGGAGGGGAGGAGGATAGGGTTTGAAGGAGGGCAAGAGGAGGACGTAATGGCGGTGGGGGAAAGAGAAGGGAGAGGGGGGGGGGGGGAGGAGTGCAAGAGTGACGGTGAATATGTTCCTCGAGAAATTCTTTCAAGTTCCTTCTCTTGATCTTTATTCCTTCATTCCCTTGAAGTTTTCCTCTCCTCCTTTCTGTTGCACACTTTCGTTCCCTGTGCCTGGTTTGTGTACGGCTGCCATTGGTAATTTGTCTGGTTGACAGTCTGCCTCTCTTCCTGTCTTACTGTGGTTGCCTGTTTGTTTGTAACTTCATGATATGTGTTCGTTTGTCTAATTTTCCGGAATATTCCAAAGTACATAAATGCGTGAAGAACTGTTAACCAAACAAAGACAGAACAGCCAAACGAAATAAAAAAACACATAAATTAAATTAAGTACCGATACGAGTAAAAACACAACAGAAGCATAATCACACACATTTCCTTTATGACCGTAATTGCAACTCGAATGCCCTCTGATAACGACAGGAGGACTAATCCACGCACCAGATCCACATAATTCACTCGCCTAATTCATCCTCACACTTAAGAGACGACTTAAAGACATGTTAAAGATCAAGTTTCTAAACAGGTCCCCCGGGTCGAGCCTACGGTCTCGTTGGGAGGCAAATCATAACAGCTCAGGAGGACTCTTTTCTCCACTGCAATTTTGAATAGCTTATTCTCTCCGCTTATTAAGGGGCGAAAAGAGGCTTTATCATGTTGACAATAGTTTGTTGCACGTGCTCTCTCGCTCTCTCGCTCTCTCGCTCTCTCGCTCTATGTGTGTGTATGTGCGTGTGTGTGTGTGAATGTGAGTATGAATGTGTGTGCGTATGCGTGTGAGTGTGTGCTTGAGTGCGGATGCGTGCTTCTGCGTAAGCGTGAACTCGTGCATGTGCAAGGCCTGCACTCATATGTCTCGTCTTCCGCCCCGACTCGTCTTTCCCGGCGCCGCTTGCTCTTGGCCGACCCTTTTCCAGGAGCTCGCTTGGTTGCTTCCTGGAGAGGAGGGGGGGGGGGGGCGAAGGTGAGGCAAGGGTACGTTGGGGATGAGCCAAGGGTAAGCCGGGGGTGAGGCTGAGGCAAGGGCAAGGCGGGGGCGAGGCAAGACTGAGATGAGGGCGAGGCAAGACTGAGATGAGGGCGAGGCAAGACTGAGATGAGGGCGAGGCAAGGGCAAGTTGGGGCTGAGCCAAGGGTAAGGTGCAGGTGAGGCTGAGGCAAGGGTGAGGCAAGGGAAGGGCCAGAGGATGTGAAAGATAACAAGGCGTAAAAAGCGACTGGGCGTGGGAGGGGCAGCGACATGTCAGTCCTGGTGGCAGTCACACGTGTGTCAATGGGAGGGGAGGGGGGTGAATGGGGGTTGGGAAGGGGTGAATGGGGGAGAGGAGGGCGCCGAAGGGATGGGAGGGAAGGAGGGCACCGATTGGAGGGGGGGAAGGAAGGAGGGCACCGATCGGGGGGAGGGTCCTGATTGGGGAATGAGGGGGACGAAATTAGAGGACACAGGGCGTAGCGTAAACATAGGAGGGATAGGAACGACAGGTGGAAGAATAACAAAAAAAAAAAAAAAGGCCACATAAAGTAACACGAGGAGGAAAGTAGGCCTCCGAGGGCGAAAGAGGAACAAGGAGAATACCCGATAAAAGGCAAAGGAAAGAAAAGCGCCAATCAGAGGCAGGGACGAGGTGCTGCATGATGGTCGAGGGCACAATGCTTGCACAAGAGAGCACGGAGCGGCCGGCTGTGACGTGAGCGAGGAAAGATTGCGTAAGTTAGAGACAGGGCGAAGGGGAGGGGGGGGAGAAGAGGGAAGGGGGTTAGGAGAGGGAGGGGATGGGGGTGAGGAGAGGGAGAGGAAGACTGAAGGAGAGGGAGAGGGGGATAGAGAGAGAGAGGGAGAGTGGGAGAAAGAAGGAAAGGGGGAGGGGGAGTCTGGAGGGCATCGTAGAGGAGGGGAAGAGGGAAGGGGAAAGGGGAGGGATAAGCCTTAGCAGTTCGTAGGGGGAAGGGGGAGGGGGAGTAAATAGGTAATCGTAGAGGGGCGAGGGAGGGAAGAAGGAAGGGGAAAAGAGGGAGGGAAGAGAGCTGGAAGGGGGAGGGATTGAAAAGGGGAGGCGAACTGAGGGAAGAGGGCAGAGAGGAGGCGAAGGGAGGGCAGAGGGGAAGAGAAGGGAGGGCAGAGGGAAAGAGAAGGGAGGGCAGAGGGAAAGAGAAGGGAGGGCAGAGGGGAAGAGAAGGGAGGGCAGAGGGGAAGAGAAGGGAGGGCAGAGGGGAAGAGAAGGGAGGGCAGAGGGGAAGAGAAGGGAGGGCAGAGGGGAAGAGAAGGGAGGACAGAGGGGAAGAGAAGGGAGGGCAGAGGGCAGGGGGAGATCTGGAGGAGAGTAAAGGAGAGTCCGGAGGGGATGGGAAGGACAGTGGAAGGGGGGAGGGGAGGTAGGAGAAAGGGGAGGAGAGCCCGAGGGGGAGAAAGACCGGAGGGTAGAAGGGGGGGGGGGTCAGTTGGAGGGGGGAGGAGACTAGAATCAGCTGACATCAACAACTCTCGACCACTACTGCCTCCAGCCCGTCCTCTCTCGTACTTAGGCGTCACTAATGGTCGATGTCACTTGAGCTATATTTACTAGGGGAGGGGGAGGGGACGGACGAAGACGAAGCTGTAGGTCATGCAAGTGAAGCAAGAACCTAGGTGATGCAAATGAGGCAAGAACCTAAGTGATGCAAGTGAAGCAAGAAACTAAGTGATGAACGTGAAGCAAGAAACTAAGTGATGAACGTGAAGCAAAATCGTGAAGCAAGTGAAGCAAAAAGCTAACAGGGTGATGCAAATGAAGCAAGGAGAAAAAAAATGAAGTGAAGCTGGACCGTCGGCGCATTCAGGTTTAATCCTAGGAGTACGACGAATTGCATTATGCGAAATGTCACAATGTGAGGTTTCGACATAGGATACCCGTGATAAGAAGACACAGAGCTTGGACGATAATTTGCACAAGAGCAAAAAAGGGGGGAGTGGAAGAGAGAGGAGTGGAAGAGAGGGGGAGTGGAAGAGAGGGGAGTTGAAGAGAGGGGAGTGGAAGAGAGGGGAGTGGGAAAGGAGAGGAGAGGGGGAGTGGAAGAGAGGGTCGAGGAGAGAAGGGTGGGTGAGAAGGGGAGGAGGGGAGAGAACAAGAGGAAGGGATGGGGAGAGGAGAGAGGGGGAGGGAACGGGAGGGAGAGATGGGGAGAGGAGAGAGATGGAGAGAAAGGGGAAAATGAGGGGAATGGGAGACAGAGAGAGGAGTGAGGAAAAGAGGGAGGGAGTGAGACGGAGGAAGATAAAAAAAAAATCATGGGAGAAAGAGAAAGAGAGAAAGAAAGACAAACACACAAAGAGGAAACCACATATAAAGAGAGAAAGTAGACAAGGGGCAGACATGAAGAACCCCCCCCCCCCCCCACGTCACAATTCGGGAAACCTCGCTAGCACAACAGCACGCGGACATCGATCACCTATTCGTTAACCCGCTGCCCACGAATCGATTCGGTTCGCGTTTCGAATCTCCACCGCGACTCCCCAATTTTTTCATGGGGGGTGGGGTGGGGGTGAGGTGGGGGGGGGGGGGTGGGGGCAGAGGTTGGCCTTTTTGTCTTCTTCATTTTGCGTTTTTTGAATCAGGGGGGAAGGGAAATAAGGAGGGAGAGGGAGGGAGGGAGAGGGAGAGAGAGAGGGAGAGGGAGAGGGAGAGAGAGAGAGAGAGAGAGAGAGGAGAGAGAGAGAGGGAGAGGGAGAGGGAGAGGGAGAGGGAGAGGGAGAGGGAGAGGGAGAGGGAGAGGGAGAGGGAGAGGGAGAGGGAGAGAGAGAGAGGAGAGAGAGAGAGAGAGAGATGGAAAATGGAGACAGACAGAGAGAAGGACAGGAATATAAAAAGATGACAGATAAAAACCGAGAGGAGAGAAATAGAGAGAAAACTGCAGAGATAGGGAAAAAAGCGAGGCAGGTCACGGGGCCCGGAGGAAGGCAGCGCAGAGCTCACATGAACCACCACTTTCATGTACCAGAATGAAGGCATAATGGAAGTCAAACACCTGTTCCATTTCAAGCATCCACACTCCCTTTGCCCCGCCCGCCCACCCTCGCGCAGATAAGTGCCCGGCGGCGACACTGCCTCCCATCAGCGCCCGAGGCGTGACTTCGGCTCTGTTACTTATCGCTGACCACCGATGCAGTCCGCGGTGGGTGTTCGTGCTCCAGATGTTAAGTGTACGGCGAAGATTGCAGCTTGGTTTAAAAATACACTTTCATAACACTGGTCGCCATGCGGTAAGCGTGCTGATGCAAGTTAACACGTTGCGCAAGCACATCTATCTTAAAATAAATAAATAAATGAATAAATAAATATATACATACAAACATATACACAGACATGTGGGTACATATACATATATACATACCTACATACACATTCTGATTTATATGTGTTTGCAAGTGTGCATGCGCGCGTGCACGCACGCATATATTCACTGTACAAGGAATAAAAGTGCGAGAAATACTTGCAAACAAAAATGTGCATGATTTATATTAGTGTAATTCTTCAGCGCATAATTATTCTGTAACGAAGGTATAGTATAGTAAATGCATATATGAGGAAGATTAATTCTTTCCATATCTGGGTTTTATTATTATGAAATACTATACATTTCTTAAACATTTTGTTGGTCTTCTTTTCTTTCAATATTTTCAAAACAATTACCGATGAAATGTACATGCTGCATATTTTGCTCAGAGGTTTCAGCTCTCGAATCCACTGTATGTAAAAGTGAAACTGTGTGTGTGTGTGTGTGTGTGTGTGTGTGTGTGTGTGTGTGTGTGTGTGTGTGTGTGTGTGTGTGTGTGTGTGTGTGTGTGTGTGTACATATACAGACGCACACACGCATATATATACACATTTATACAATCGAGTATATATATGTGTATATATATCTATGTTTATGTATATGTATATACATATGTGTTCATTAATCAGCAAAGCGGCCAAGTCTGTCCCCTAATCCCTTCATGAAAATCGTCGGGGTCCTCATCGATGCCCCCCCCCCCCCCCACGGCCCCGCCACGCCCGGTGACAGACAGAAGCGCACTTGTGGCCGGCGACAGACGGCGCGAGAGGCGGTTTCGGGCGCAGGAAGGATCGAGCCCCAGGACCCCTTCTCCCCGGCGAGTTACGCGCGTCTGGTCGATGGCCTTCTCGCCGCGACTTTAAAATATCTCTCTCGGCCGGATCGCGCTGCCGCGGTGGTCCTAAGCCGGTACTCAAGCGCCCGACGCCTGCCATTACGGAGGATAAGTTCGCTCGAAACACCTGATTTTCGATCCTTGATACTTGCCACGCATCATTCATCCGTTGCCAAGGTCGCTGAACGGAAATAAAGAGGAGGAATGAGTCGGAGAGAGAGAGAAAGCAGGGGCAAAACTACCGTCTTGAAGCATCGTTTTTTTTCACGAGCACCCATTATGAGCCTGGGTAAAGGTGAGGTTCTCATCTCCCCCCCCCGCACTTGTTCTGCTCCCCTACTCACCCCTCCCATTCGTTCTGCTCCCCTACCCCCCAACACTTCTCTCCCCCTCCCGTCCCTCTCCTAGTTATTCTTAGCACCCTTACAAGCCGCCTGACTCCCCCCCCCCCTCATGACCCCCACCGTGAGCCCCCTGCCCTGCCCCTCCATCCCTCTTGCTTCATCTCTCGCAAGGTATTCTGGTGCCTCCTCATAGCAAGATAACCGACGCGTGTGGGGTGAAGGAGCGTGTGGGCTGAAGGGGCGGAGAGAGT
>NC_061849.1:23270237-23277737 GCF_019202785.1 Penaeus chinensis
GGCAGTCTTAATAGAAAATATTGTTTAGGGATAATTTATGAATGAGGGATGTAAGTGTCAGGAAACTATAAACAGTTTACGTTGGTTAGCATGCGCATTTTGACGAATGGTTAATGGTTAATGGTTAAAAGCAAAATAAATGTGCTAGACATCTAAGGTCATGTAGCACTATAGTAAATGGTAGTGAAGGGTGGTTGAGTTAGTGATTAGTTGTCAAAATTGGGCAAAGGAATTGACGAGTAAATGGGTTAAGGTTGGGTAAGGTAATGTATATGGGTTAGATCAAGTGAAGGATGTATATGCATTTGAGGAATGAAAACAGGTTGTCAAAGCAGAAAGTGTGAGAAGTTGTGGGAGGGATCACGAAAAATCGGTCCCATTTGGCTGGGCTATAGATTATTTAAGAATTTTGTAGAGATGGGGGTAGTAGAAGGACCGGGGCATGTGGAAGAGGGAGTAGTGTTGAGGGAGGTAGTGTTATGGGGAGGTGGACAATAAGGTTGTAAGGTAGTAATAAGGGAGGATGGGGTAGTTGATGAAGAAGGTTGTGGGGGTATAGTTGTTGAAGTTGAGCATGTTGGGAGTAGAAATGTCTTACTGGGGTGTTGATTAGGGTGGATACTGTACTAGTCGGCATTGAGGAGGGGGTATTAGTTGTAGTGTTCAGAGCCGTGGTCAAAGGAGAGCCTGGGGTCAGGGAATCGGGCGAGTTTGAATTGGTGGAGCTATTTGATGAAGAGGCAAGCCTCATTGCCTCTAATAATTGTATGGTTAATGGTTAATGGTTATTCATTGTTGGCCATGATAAGCCTAGAGTATTTTGGGGAGAGAAACGGTCCACCCCTCAGGGTCGCTTGAGGGGTAAGGATATTAGACAAGTAGGGGAATACCGTGCCCATGGCTCCCTCAGGCCGTTTAGGACAGGCACAAAGTCAGCCTTTCATCCTTTCAGCACGGCTCTCACACCTTAGGAAGTGGCTAGTAGAAGGGGTTGGTGAAGGGACAGAAAGGAAAAAGTAGGAGGGGGAAAAAAAAGACCATGCAAAATTTGTTGAGTCGAGGGCTGAGTCCCAAGGTTGGGGAGTTCCCCAGCATTGGGTCCCAGTCTCCGCCTCCTAAGCCCCCCCACGACAACAACGGGCAAGGGATTGGGGGGGGGGGGGTCATTTTGACGAAGATTATTATCTTTTATCAATTTGATTAAAATTAAACACGTTCCCTATTGCTAGGTTATATTTATTGATGTACTAATGAATTATTTCTTAGTTTTGATTTGATTAAAGGTGTGATATTTACATTTGATGATGGTAATGACATTTTCCTAGAGAAACCTGAAGGCTAACGATAAACTGGTTCTGAATACTCGTCTTTCACTTCCACGTATTTCTTAATTTCTATTTATCTTATTTTGCTTTAAAAAATCTGCTGCGTCAACACCTAAGGTCATTGGCGGCGTATTCAAAATATAAGGATAGGGTGGGGCTTTGGGGCGAAGCACCCGGGTAAAGAAGTTTTTTTTTTTGGTACATAAGGCGATGCTTGTGGATTCCCAGGATGGTTAATGGTTAAATCAAACAGATGTTAACAAATGTGATGTTAAAGGTCATAGAGCATTATGATGAAGTATTTGGCGAAAAGTGTAAAAAATAGAAGGGGATAAAAAGGAAAAGGGAAAGGAAAATGGGAGGAGAAAAGACCAAGCAAAATTAATTGAGGCAAGGACTGAGGACCAATGCAGGGGCGATCCCCTACTTTAGGCCTCCGTCCCCATCCCCTAAATCCCCCATGACAACAACGAGCAAGGGATTGGAGGACTTATTTGTAAAGGAACTCTGGATATCTTTGAATCTTCGTGCAGACTAGGACTGTCATACTGCTTTTTGTTAGCCGCTCGTTGTCTTAAAGTTGGTTATCTATAAGGGTTTTTTCTGTAAAACAATCAAAAAGTAGCAAGACTGACACTCATTCGTATTTGCCAAGTCATTTTGCATCCTATTTTTCGTAAACTCTACATCTAATTTGTCTTTCACTTCGTTAATCTACCTTTGATTTGAGGAATTAATGATTTATATCTCGGGAATTATTTAGTTAGCATTTTTATGATGTACTTGTGTTGCGAGTTCTTGATGCTGGGGGCATCTGTTAATGTCCAATATTTTTCTACATAACGTTGCCTTGCCTTGCCTTTATAGGTCTATGAAAGATATAGGCGAGTATATGCTGCAAAACTCTTTAGAAAGCCTTTTATGATGCTATGTTGTATATAGGTTTCATATTCAAATTTCTCCCCACAACCCTCGCTTCAGTTAGATTTTTGCAATTGCTCACAGTCACATAAATTGTTAACTCGCAGAAGCTGTTTAGAACTTCCCGAGATCTTTGAGATTACATACTGTAGTTGGCGGAGATTGCATATATCAACTAAGACTAGGCACAATGTGAAAGTCTCGTAGGGACGCTGCAGATTGCGAAGGAAGTTAGACCTTGGCAGATTCTACACTTGAGCGTAGACCTGGACAGTATTAGCCTCGCCTTTCCGAGTTTTTGGTTATTTGTTTCATTTTGAAAATTTAAAAACACTTCGCTGACGTCCATGTGGATAGAGTATAATTACATTTTCCGGACATTTTGGCAGACAAAATCATACAACACGGCGAGTATTATTCAGTATTTCTTTAATGACAGTTTCCCACAAACCCATATGAAGTTCCTTTCTACACCTACACTTCTACAGCCTGAATCATCTTACGGTTCAAAGATCTAATTTTTAGTGTCGACATGTTATACATCAAAACCAGTATTAATTCGTATACACGCTCTATTATAACTAATGCGAAGGTGACCCGCGTTGACCTACGTTGAATCTCCTTTAAAACTTCTGGAATTGTCTTGGATTTTGTCAACAATGTCTTTTCTCTTTCGCCGTCGTTGCAGCCACTTGGGGGAAGGAGGTCAGTTTTAATGAAAATTCCTCAGAAGAAATAGCTGCGTGTTCGTTCTGAGGTTGCAGGGAGGCAAGGATTTCCCTCCTATATTTCTTCTTTGTCTCCGTGTGTGTGTGTGTGTGTGTGTGTGTGTGTGTGTGTGTGTGTGTGTGTGTGTGTGTGTGTGTGTGTGTGTGCGAGTGTGTGTGTGTGTGTGTGTGTGTGTGTGTGTGTGTGTGTGTGTGTGTGTGTGTGTGTGAGTGTGTGTGTGTGTGTGTGTGTGTGTGTGTGTGTGTGTGTGTGTGTGTGTGTGTGTGTGTGTGTGTGTGTGTGAGTGTGTGTGTGAGTGTGTGTGTGTGTGTGTGAGTGTGTGTGTGAGTGTGAGAGTACGAGTGTGTGTGTGAGATTGCGAGTGTGTGTGTGGACCCTTACAACACATCTACAATATTAGTTTTACAATATATTCAGTTATATTTCAGTGACATTTTCTGATGCCATTTTCCGAACCTGACATTAATACTTGCAAGTATTAAGCATCGGTTAGAGGCAAATTTTGAGCCATTGCATGAAAACACAAGAAATATGAAGAATATTTTGGTTCAGTATTCATTAATCAATAAAATGAACTACATAATTATACGAACACACGATATTTATATATAATGAGCTTGGGAATGTTCTTTCTTGTAGAAACTTTAGAGCAAACAAGTTAATATAAAATGAATGATATAACTTTTCAAGTAATTAAATTTCTAAGATACTTTATAGGTTTATTGAGTAATACCTCGTAAGATACAGTCTGACTAGCTTACTTTTAGTGGTAAGTTAAAACACGAATAAATAAAATAAGTACAACAGTAATAGCAATGATAACAGTAACAAAGAAAATAACATTTGCCGTAACATACAGTCGGTTATCCTAACATTAATGCATATACCAATCTTTACAAGAAACAGACTTGAAAAAAAAAGGCAACACACATTTCGCATTTATTCTACGCAACCTGTCTAAGCATTTTTCAAGCGCTCTAGCTACGAATAATTTAGCTGACAAAGTAGTAAACACGTGTAATCCATCACAAAGTAGAAATGAGCACAATAAGAAATGAACGCTTACCAATACTAACAACTGAATGACTATCAGCTGAGTAGCTTTGGAACTGGGTGAGTGGGGGGGGGGGGGGGGGAGGGCTCTCATGGAAGCTTTTACACTGCAACAACAGGAGCTCACTCACCGCAGTCACAGCGAGGAAGGCCAGGCACCTTGTCTCCCGAGATTAGGGGAGAGAAACGTGGCTGTGAGATTTAACAGCATTTCCTGATGCTGGACTTGGGTACAGGGGTGATGGTAAAATGGCCTACTGTTTGATAATGCTCATATGTCGCATATACATAAACTTGTAAAAATGAAGACTGAACATTTCAAAGTAAAGAACACACACAATAACAAGCAATATTCGATAAAGAATATACCAAATGTATAGAATAGATACGCCATTCAAGTTGGCTCTTATTGACCCACGCAACATCCACCAGCAGACTGGGACCCGTCGACATCATTAGTTTTAGTGGGATCCAGGCACAATCTCAAATCTGAAAGCAAAGAAAAGAGATCAAGGTTGTAAATCAGTGTATGAATATAATCATACAAAGAACATTTTCTTCTGGGAAAATACTCGTAATCACGGATGAAGGGATGGAGAGGGAGAGGGAGGGGGTGAAGGGAGAGGGAGGGAGAAAGATGGGGAGTGAGGGAGAAAGATGGGGAGTGAGAGGGAGAAAGATGGGGAGTGGGAGAGAGAGAGAACCAGATCAAATGAGAGAGAGAGAGAGAACCAGATCAAATGAGAGAGAGAGAGAGAGAGAGAACCAGATCAAATGAGAGAGAGAGAGAGAGAACCAGATCAAATGAGAGAGGAGAGAGAGAACCAGATCAAATGAGAGAGAGAGAGAGAGAGAGAGAACCAGATCAAATGAGAGAGAGAGAGAGAGAGAGAGAACCAGATCAAATGAGAGAGAGAGAGAGAGAGAGAACCAGATCAAATGAGAGAGAGAGAGAGAGAACCAGATCAAATGAGAGAGAGAGAGAGAGAACCAGATCAAATGAGAGAGAGAGAGAGAGAGAGAACCAGATCAAATGAGAGAGAGAGAGAGAGAGAGAACCAGATCAAATGAGAGAGAGAGAGAGAGAGAGAACCAGATCAAATGAGAGAGAGAGAGAGAGAGAACCAGATCAAATGAGAGAGGAGAGAGAGAGAACCAGATCAAATGAGAGAGAGAGAGAGAGAGAACCAGATCAAATGAGAGAGAGAGAACCAGAGCAATGAAGAGAGAGAACCAGATCAAATTAGAGAAGAGAGAGAGAGAACCAGATCAAATTAGAGAGAGAGAGAGAGAACCAGATCAAATGAGAGAGAGAGAGAGAAACCAGATCAAATGAGAGAGAGAGGGAGAGAGAGAGAACCAGATCAAATGAGAGAGAGAGAGGAGAGAGAACCAGATCAAATAGAGAGAGAGAGAGAGAGAGAGAGAACCAGATCAAATGAGAGAGAGAGAGAGAGAGAACCAGATCAAATGAGAGAGAGAGAGAGAGAACCAGATCAAATGAGAGAGAGAGAGAGAGAGAGAGAACCAGATCAAATGAGAGAGAGAGACCAGATCAAATGAGAGAGAGAGAGAGAGAACCAGATCAAATGAGAGAGAGAGAGGAGAGAGAGAACCAGATCAAATGAGAAGAGAGAGAGAGAGAGAACCAGATCAAATGAGAGAGAGAGAGGAGAGAGAGAGAACCAATCAAATGAGAGAGAGGAGAGAGAGAGAGAGAACCAGATCAAATGAGAGAGAGAGAGAGAGAACCAGATCAAATGAGAGAGAGAGAGAGAGAGAGAACCAGATCAAATGAGAGAGAGAGAGAGAGAGAGAGAGAGAGAGAGAACCAGATCAAATGAGAGAGAGAGAGAGAGAGAGAACCAGATCAAATGAGAGAGAGGAGAGAGAGAGGAGAGAGAGCAGAGCAGAGGGAGAGAGAGAGAGAGAGAGAGAGAACCAGATCAAATGAGAGAGAGGAGAGAGAGAGAACCAGTTCAATGAGAGAGAGAGAAGCGAGAACCAGATCAAATTAGAGAGAGAGAGAGAGAGAGAGAGAGAGATCAGATCATAGAGAGAGAGAGAGAGAGAGAGAGAACCAGATCAAAGAGAGAGAGAGAGAGAGAGAGAACCAGATCAATGAGAGAGAGAGAGAGAGAGAACCTGATCAAATGAGAGAGAGCGAGAGAGAGAGAGAGAGAACCAGATCAAATGAGAGAGAGAGAGAGAGAGAGAGAGATCCAGATCAAGAGAGAGAGAGAGAGAGAGAGAACCAGATCAAATGAGAGAGAGAGAGAGAGAGAGACCCAGATCAAATGAGAGAGAGAGAGAGAAGAGGACCAGATAAATGAGAGAGAGAGAGAGAGAGAGAACAGATCAAATGAGAGAGAGAGAGGAGAGAACCAGATCAATGGAGAGAGAGAGAGAGAGAACCAGATCAAATGAGAGAGAGAGAGAGAGAGAGAGAGAACCAGATCAAATGAGAGAGAGGAGAGAGAACCAGATCAAATGAGAGAGAGAGAGAGAGAGAGAGACCAGATTCAAATGAGAGAGGAGGAGAGAGAACCAGATCAAATGAGAGAGAGAGAGAGAGAGAGAACCAGATCAAATGAGAGAGAGAGAGAGAGAGTGAACCAGATCAAATGAGAGAGAGGAGAGAGAGAACCAAGATCAAATGAGAGAGAGAGAGAGAGAGAACCAGATCAAATGGAGAGAGAGAGAGAGAGAAACCAGATCAAATGAGAGAGAGAGAGAGAGAGAACCAGATCAAATAGAGAGAGGAGAGAGAGAGAACCAGATCAAAATGAAGAGAGAGAGAGAGAAGAGAACCAGATCAAATGAGAGAGAGAGAGAGAGAGAGAGAACCAGATCAAATGAGAGAGAGAGAGAGAGAGAGAACCAGATCAAATGAAGAGAGAGAGAGAGAGAGAACCAGCTCAAATGAGAGAGAGAGAGAGAGAGAGAGAACCAGATCAAATGAGAGAGAGAGAGAGAGAAGAGAGAGAGAGAGAGAACCAGATCAAATGAGAGAGAGAGAGAGAGGGAGAGAGAGAGAGAGAGAGAGAGAACCAGATCAATGAGAGAGAGAGAGAGAGAGAACAGATCAAAGAGAAGAGAGAGAGAGAGAGAGAGAGAGGAACAGATCAAATGAGAGAGGAGAGGAGGGAGAGAGAGAGAGAACCAGATAAATGAGATGAGAGAGAGAGAGAGAGAGAACAGATCAAATGAGAGAGAGAGAGAGAGACCAGATCAATGAGAGAGAGAGAGAGAGGAGAACCAGCATAAAGAGAGAAAAGATAGAGAGAGAGAGAGAGAGAGAGAACCAGATCAAATGAGAGAGAGGAGAGAGAGAGAACCAGATCAAATGAGAGAGAGAGAGAGGAGAGAGAGAACCAGATCAAATGAGAGAGAGAGAGAGGAACAGACAAATGAGAGGAGAAGAGGAGAGAGAGGAGAACCAGATCAAATGAGAGAGAGAGAGAGGAGAGAG
>NC_061849.1:23295237-23297737 GCF_019202785.1 Penaeus chinensis
ATAATAATAATGATTATAGTAGTAATAATAATAATCAAAACTATAATAATATTATGATATCAACAACTATAATAATATTATGATATCAACAACTATAATAATATTATGATATCAACAACTACAATAATAGTAATACTACTACTACGACTACTACTACTACTAATGATTATAGTTAATAGTGATTATAATAATGATAATATTGATAATTATACTAATGGTAATGATTATAACTTCTTTACTCTGAGTGGTAAATAAGTAAATAATTTCCATTGGATTCCTGAGAATGATTCGTGTTGCTGTCTTCCTCGAAAGGAAAATTCCTAATTACATCATGGGATAAGCGAGATAAGATACACAGTGATAAGGCCCGTGAATGATGCTACTGACAGCTAGGGAATTCCACGATGACGCAACAGGACGGACAGCTGATTAAGTCTTTTATAAGGCGGTGTTTCACTCTAGGATCTCCATAAGACAACTGACAGTCGAAGCGAACACAACGGTCTAAAAACTACAAGAAAAAGTTTCTGATAACATTTTTGTTCTCTACGTCTGTTGAACTTGAAATACATCTGGTTCTGGACATTGTTTTATTTTTCTTAGTACTTTCACCAGTATCAAAGCTTCTCGTACAGAAGGAGAGACACGAGGGAAAGTATACTTAAAACAATAACACGAGCGAACAGCAGTCATGTCATTCTGGTCCACAATTGCCATGTCGAAAGGAGCGAAATTTTCGAAACTGAGCCCCGAGTGGACCCGCCCAGGAACCGACCAGCAAGAAGTCGCATCCGTCCACGCTGGGGACTCGAGCCTGAAATCTTCGCCAGTCGCTGTAAAAATGAGCAGTGATGACGACCTCCTGGTGTCCAGCAGCGGGACGGAGCTGATTCCCCGGACGACCATAGTAAGTGCAAAAACCGAACGGCAAAGTCATGGGTGTCATATTGTGCGAATGTTGAAATTTCGCCAAGATGCTGTGGCCGATGTGCCGATGTGCGGTCTAACGCTTGCAACCTTAATCAAAATTTGCACCTTAATAGAAACACATATTACTCTATCCATGCAAAGGTACGAATGAGAATAATCGCTCATGTTCATTCGTACTTTTTTCAACATTTTGGGGTATGGTACTTATCTATATATCTCATTATTATCCCTAGGATATACCCGAAGATGATGATGGAACAAGTGAGGACACGGGACGTCAGCAGTGGTCTCACCCGGTAGAATTCCTCATGTCGTGTGTGTCCCTCTCGGTGGGTCTTGGGAATATATGGAGGTTCCCCATGACTGCCTATGAGAACGGCGGCGGAGCTTTCCTCATTCCGTACCTCGTCGTTCTTACGTTCATTGGCAGGGTAAGTGAAACCAACGGCGGGAAAATGTTTGTACTGTTTCCCATTTTGTGATGAAAGAGATGTTATATAAAATGTTTCATATTTTAAAAATAGGTTATTTCTTTTATATGAACATCTGAGCCCATGGATTTTGGTATCTTAAAATCCATTGAAAACAGGATGATATATTTAAACTTAAATTACATGTTTTTTTTTTTTTTTTTTTTTTTTTTTTTTTTTTTTGTACAGCCTCTTTACTTCATGGAACTGGCGGTGGGGCAATTCTCCTCCTCCGGCAGCGTCAAAGTGTGGAAGATGGTACCGGCCGTAAAGGGTAGGATATGGATATATATTTTCGTATTCTCTAAAATAAAGAATCCATTCTTTAAAGGCTAACAGAAATGATGATAAATGATATTCAGAGGTTAAACTTAATTATCCAAAGATGTTTTCATTCTCGGAAGTAAAATTTGGGAATGATATTTCTTGTAATAGAATTACATGCACCACGAAATAAAACAGTATCTAATTTAATTTTTATTATTAGGTGTCGGGTACGGGCAGATGGTCGGAACATGGTCGGTTGTAACATATTACTGCTCGCTCATGGCCATCACCTTGTTCTACCTGTTTCAGTCCTTCAGCTCTGAGCTCCCATGGGCCTCTTGTGACCCGGCGTGGGCTGACGAAAACTGCGTCGATGATGCTATCAATGCCTCGTTTACCAAAGACTTTCAGTCGTCGTCCGAACAATATTTCTAGTATGTATATCAACGTATTATTGATTCTTTGCCTTCGTAAAATATGTCAGAAGATACTAACATATGTCTGATTATGAAACAGATCAACTACGTTATACATTCTCTGATTCTATTCTTTTATCTTCCTTCCACAGCAAGTACGTGCTGAACTATTCCAACGATATCAGCGATGGCGTCGGGCTGCCTGACTGGCGGCTGGCGCTCTGCCTCGGCGCCGCCTGGGTCATCCTGTTCTGCACGCTGGTGAAGGGCGTGCAGTCGTCGGGCAAAGTAAGGGCCAAAAGAAAATGCGTGCTTTGGGCTATGAACAATGCCCTGTTTGTATGAGGAAATGGAGACATTGTAGATTGAAATAATTTTTGATAATGGTGCATTATTTTTCAGACTTAACGTCTGACT
>NC_061849.1:23307737-23327737 GCF_019202785.1 Penaeus chinensis
GCATTGATTTCTTTGTGTTTCATTCAAACTATACTTTTTGAAGAAGGTAGCGCTATTCTTTTTTATGCAAATTTTCTTTCATGTTAACCCCTTTTATTCCCTGGGTAAAAAAAGGGAAAATATAACACTTACTCATGTAACTAAAGAACAGAAAAGAACAAAACAAGACAAGTGTCTATGTTTTTAAGCAAGCTATTTTAAAAAGGTTTCCAACATTTACTTATTTACATTGAATTGTTATTAAGTTTTGAGAATGCCATGATATGCAGCCCAGCACCCACTTCGACCCATCCCTGCGATTACCAGGATGGGGGCACTTTAAATATCTACCAAGAAAAGAAGGCATGCTGCTCATTGGATGCTTAGCCCCTGTCAAGAGATTTACACACACACACACACACACATACACACACATTCACACACAATCACACACGCACACGCTCGCGCGCACGGACAAACACACACACATACAACATATAGTAAGTACCTTGAATAGTCCTACAAATATATACACAAACATAAATTTCAATTCAACTCTTGCTTAGTAACTCCACGCAAAGTTCAAACAATGAACGTCCACAAATTCAAAAAGACATTAATTGAGACTTCTTGGTGCGGAGTGTCTTTATCTGTTTGTTTGTCTTTTTGGTTGTCAGTCTGTCCTTTTGCCTGCATGTCTACCTGTCTCCCGCCTCTCTCTCTCTCTCTCTCTCTCAGTGTGTGTGTGTCTCTTTCTCTGTCTGTCTGTCTGTCTGTTTGTCTATTTCTGTCTCTGTCTGTCTATCTCTCTCTCTAACCTTTTTGCTCAGCCCCATCACCTAACCCTAACAAGTAACATGAGGTGTGTGTATGTGTGTGGGGGTGAGGTCGGGGTGAGGCATAGGGAGGGCTAAGGGGGTGAGGGGGATACGGACAGCGAAAGGTCAACCTGTCTATCATTTACATTTTACTGTTGACTACTCTCCCCTCTCCTGCCTTCCATTTATCTCTCACCTTCCCCCATTTTCCCCTCCCGTCCCCTCTCTTTTCTCCTCAACCCCCATCCTTCCCCTCCATTCCCTTTTCCCTAGTAGTTCTTCCCGTTCTTCTTTCCCTTCACTCCCTCCCACCCCACCCTCCCGCCACCAGTTTGTGCCTCTTATGAAGAAGGAGGGAACTGGGGTGGAAAGGGATCGATGAAGGGAGGGGAAGGGGGATTCAAGCACTGTGGATGTCTGTCAACCTGTCTTTGCACGGGCGGGGTCTGTGAGTAGAATGCGGAATCGATGATTGACGAGAATAAGGGGAAAGAGGGAGAGGGAGAGAGAGAAGAGAGAGAGAGAGAGAGAGAGAGAGAGAGAGAGAGAGAGAGAGAGAGAGAGAGAGAGAGAGAGAGAGAGAGAGAGAGAGAGAGAGAGAGAGAGAGAGAAGAGAGAGAGGAGAGAGAGAGAGAGAGAGAGAGAGAGAGAGAGAGAGAGAGAGAGAGAGAGAGAGAGAGAGAGAGAGAGAGAGAGAGAGAGAGAGAGAGAGAGAGAGAGAGAGAGAGAGAGAGAGAGAGAGAGAGAGAGAGAGAGAGAGAGAGAGAGAGAGAGAGAGAGGAGAGAGAGAGAGAGAGAGAGAGAGAGAGAGAGAGAGAGAGAGAGAGAGAGAGAGAGAGAGAGAGAGAGAGAGAGAGAGAGAGAGAGAGAGAGAGAGAGAGAGAGAGAGAGAGAGAGAGAGAGAGAGAGAGAGAGAGAGAGAGAGAGAGAGAGAGAGAGAGAGAGAGAGAGAGAGAGAGAGAGAGAAGAGAGAGAGAGAGAGAGAGAGAGAGAGAGAGAGAGAGAGAGAGAGAGAGAGAGAGAGAGAGAGAGAGAGAGAGAGAGAGAGAGGTGGATAGATAGATAGATAGAGAGCAAGATCTTCAAAGGAATATCGACAAGCGCAAAAGCAAATCCAGGCGAGGGTCCCACGTACTTCCTTCCCTGGGACACCGTGACGTCAGCGGGTGCTCTGATGCCTCTCCCCGGACTTCGATGGTCCTCTTCGCCATTTACAAGTAATATAAAGAAGGAGAAATTATGCAAAGCGACCAGAAATAGAGCAGGAGATTATGTGACAGTGAAAGAGGGATTAAATAAAAGTAAATAGAAGAAATTGTCACTTTTGTTTAAGATTCTGCACCTTTTGTGTTGTCCGTTTCGAATATATTTCATAACGAAGAATAATTGTAGTGGTATTTCTGGATATTTTACCTTGTTGATCACGGTAGTATTGGAAAACGAAGATTCTTTTTGTGTCAGAAAGATAGAGGAATGGCATTTATATGCAGACAGATATGATATGCAAACATGGGTTCGTATATGTATATAATATCCATATATGAATTTGTATGCTGATATATAACACACACGCGATTTAATGGTATTTACAGTGTTCAAACTTACAAGCCAATATCACCTCAAACAAACATGTTCTTAGATCTTAGTAATAGCTATGGTGGAAATACAGGCATAATTCCGTGCAAACCATTAGCTTCAAAGTGGCGGCCCAACCCCCTATGCCGAAAGAGGATCCTCGTGGCTTGGCGCTGACCAAAAATGTTGACCTAGGCTGACCCGGTTAGAAGCAGCCCCGTTGTTACAACCTTCAAAATCACCAGTCCCTGGGCTCTTGGGCTGGCCGGCCTCGCTCAAGCACCGTCCCAGTCTACTGCATCTTTTTTACCGCTGTGTTATATTCTTTCATCAATGAAGAGTGAGGCCGTACAAATCTACCATCGCTTCCCATCAGTCCCAAGTACTGACGCTTTCACCACAAAAAAGAGCTTCATACAATAGCAAAACCCATACAATATAATTTCGCAAAGTGGTGAGAGCGAGAGAGAGAGAGAGAGAGAGAGAGAGAGAGAGAGAGAGAGAGAGAGAGGAGAAACAGAAAAAGAATGAGAGGCAGGGATAAAGAAGAAAATTAATAATCGGAAAAAAAGAAAGAAGGAGGAATAGAAAAGGGAGGAGAAGGAATGAGGAACAAGAACAAATAAATAAACGTTGAAAAATAATAACAATAAGAAACGATGAAAAAGAAGAAAAAGAATCGACGAAAGAGAGGAAGAAACGATGAAAAAGAAGAAGAAGAAACGACGAAAGAGAGGAAGAAACGATGAAAAAGAAGAAGAAACGATGAAAAAGAAGAAACGATGAAAAAGAAGAAGAAACGATGAAAAAGAAGAAGCGATGAAAGAGAAGAAGAAGAAACGATGGAAAAGAAGAAGAAGAAACGATGAAAAATAAGAAGAAACGATGAAAGAGAAGAAGAAGAAACGATGGAAAAGAAGAAGAAACGATGAAAAAGAAGAAGAAACGACGAAAGAGAAGAGGAAGAAACGATGAAAAAGAAGAAGCGATGAAAGAGAAGAAGAAGAAACGGCGAAAAAGCAAACCCCAGAAGAGCGTGCCCCGGCCCGCCCGCGCCGCCTTCCCCGGCCCGCGCGAGGGCGTCCAAGGAAGTCAGAAGCTTCGAGAACGAGATCCGAGACATCCGCCGTGACTCAGCACAAACGAGTCTCTCCGAGTCTGTTCCGAAAGGAGTTCATCCGAGACGAACAGGAGGAATTAAGAACAAGGGCCAAGTCGTTCTTTGAGCTGTGCCGAACGGAATTTATTGAAGAAGAAGGAAGATGAAGAATGAGAAGGCAGTGATGAATTGCAATAATTAGGGGTAGGGATAGTAATAAAGGAGAAAATAGGTCTAATCTAAATGACTTAACCTGGCTTATCCTAATCAAGCCTAACGTAACCCAACCAAAACTAACAAACTACACCCAAGCTGACCCAACCTACCCTAACTGAAGTACCTGACAGGACATGAGGCCACGAAATAGACAGAATCCAAGCCAAATAAGGATGTCCGAGTGACGTCATTAATATCACTGACGTCATTAATGTCACTGATCACCAATGGGAGGGAAGGGAAGGAATTCGTACATGATTTTCTTATCGACTTTCTTTATATAGTTTTTCCTTTTCTTGTTCTTTGATTTTTGCTTGTTTGGATTTCGTGTTTTTTGTCTCCTCTCTTTCGTAATGCTCTGTATTTTTACTTTTTTTTTTCATCGTTTGTTTATTTTTACTTCTTTCTTTTCCTCATCGTTCATCATGTTTTTCTTCCTTATGTTATCGATCTCTTTATTTCTTCCTGATTTTCTTCTTATTTTTGTTTAACCGTTTCAGTTTTTTATGTTGGATCAATTCTCCCCCTCTCTTATTTGTTCTTATTATTCTTTCATTATCATCTGCTTCTTTTTCTTTCATTTCTTCTCCTCCCTCTTTTCCTTATTCCCCCCTCGCCTCCTCTTTCTCCTGCTCCTCCTCCTCCTTCATATCCTTCTTCCTCCTCCTCCAACTCCTCCTCTTCCTCCTCCTCCTACCCTTCCTTCTTCTCCTATTCCTCCTCCTACCCTTCCTTCTTCTCCTCCTCCTCCTCCTCTTCTTCCAACTCCTCCTCCTCCTCCTTCTCTTCTTCCAACTCCTCTTCCTCTTCCTCCTCCTCCTCCAAGGAAGTCAGAAGATTTCTCCTCTTTCTCCTCCTCCTCCCCTTCTTCCAACTCCTCCTCCTCCTCCTCCAAGGAAGTCAGAAGATTTCTCCTCTTTCTCCTCTTCCTCCCCTTCTTCCAACTTCTCCTCCTCCTCCTCCTCCCCCTCTTCCAACTTCTCCTCCTCCTCCTCCTCCCCTTCTTCCAACTTCTCCTCCTCCTCCTCCTCCTCTTCCTCACTCATTTCCTCATCCTTCCGCCCTCTCTCACTCCTCACGACCCAATAACGACTGGAAATAACTCCCACGAGAAATGTAACTCGACTTTCGCTGCGGGTCGATAGTTCATGGAGTCAATTGGACGGAGACGAAGGGGAATAAGGTAAGGACGAAGAGAATAAAGGAGATGGGAGAGTAGCAAAGAAGGGAAAAAAAGAAATCGGAGAAATAAAGGACTCGAGGGAAGTGAGAATAAGGGGAAAATTAGTTGGAGAAAAGTTACTTGCCTTTGATTTTTATATATCTGTTTTCTGTCTCTTTATTTTCATTTTCTTTCTCCTTCTAATATCCCCCGATTTAATTCAAGCAAATAAACTGAAACAGACAAAGCAAAGAAACAAAACAACACCTTCAACATTGTAAACATCAATGAAAGAAACGGAACAGAACATAAACATCACGAAAACCTCAGAACCAACACCGACTTCATGAGCATCACGAAGACAGAGAGAAACAGACAACGCAAGAATAAACTAAGCACGAATCTGAGCAACGTAAACACCAACCCCAAAACAAACAAAATACAGAACAGAACTTAAACACAACGAAAACCTCAGAATATCACGCAGAATCAACACCGATTTTAGGAACACCCACATACGACCTCTCCCCACCCCCCAAGCCCCGCTAACCCCCATCCCCACCCCTTACTCCTCCCCCCAAGCCCCGCTAACCCCCATCCCCACCCCCTCCTCCTCCCCCCAAGCCCCGCTATCCCCCATCCCCACCCCAGCCCCCCAACCCCCCAGGACACAAGGCTGACGACGTCGAGCTCATCCTACGCGCCGCTAATAAGACATATCGACAAGTGGTATTGGCTGTCATCATGTCTAACGCGGGGGGAGGGGGGGGGGCGAGAGGGAGGGAGTGGAGGAGCGTTGGGAGGAGGAGAGAACGGAAGGAAGAGGAGAAGTAGAGGGAAGGGAGAGGAGGGGAAAGAGAAGGGAGTGGAGGAGAGGGTGGAAGGAAGAAGAGGAGGGAAATGGGAAGGGAGGGGGGGGGGGAGTGGAGAAGGAAAAGAGGAAGAGGGGGAAAGGGAAGGGAGGGGGATGATTGGAGGGAAGGAATGGAGTGATGGGGTGACGGGAGTGATGGGGGATGGAACCGGGTGGATAGATGGAAGGGAGGGGGAGAAAGGGAGGGAGAGGAAGGAGGGGGGGGGGGGGTTTGCGAAGTTCTAGCTTCGCCCGGGCCTTCTAGATATGGCCCGGCCTGTGTCAGCTTTTTTACGGCTGTCTCATTGAGTTGTCTGACGCTCGGTGCTTACCGTGGCGGCGGGATTGCCAGCAAGCGCTCCTGCCGCCATGGTGTAAGCATTTCGCATAGCCTCTTTACCAGCACGGCGGCTGTTGTCGGCGGTCCATGTCTCAGGAATTGTGTATGGTTACAATTTTCTAGGTAGTGGACTAGTGTGGCGTTCGGCTCGCCGCAGTGCTTGCAGCACCATTCATCGCGTTCGATTGTTGGGATAATCTGCCATGCACAGTGGTAACCTAGGCGCATTCTGTGAAGAATGACTTCGGTACCTCTGTTGCTTACTTCAGAGAGTGCCAGTGGTTCAGAGCCTGTGGCGTCTGAGTACCAGCTGGCCGAGGGGGAGGTTCTCGTTTCCTCTCTGTGGAGCTGCCGTAGGAAGGTACGACCGACCAAGGCACACTTCTCCATAAGTAATTTTCGGCTCGGTTTTATCGTCATGGGATTTGGGGGCATACCCCTGCCAGCGGCGGCTAGTCTGTCAGCAAGCTCGTTCCCTCTGATGCCGATGTGGCTTGGGACCCAATTGATGATAATTCTTCTACCCTGAGCAAGAATTCTCTGTGCCATTGTGAGAATCGTGGTCAGTAGGTAGATGTTGTCTGTGGGTGAGCTGTGCTGAAGACAGTCAATGGCTGCCCTGGAGTCTGTGTGTATGACCACGTGTCCTTCCCTTAGGGACGCGTGGCCTAGGGCTCCCATGATTGCAACTGCCTCTGCCTGTAGCGAGGAGGCGTTGTCTGTTACCCTCATGGATCGCGTGGCATCCCTAGCTGCAAAGCCGGCGCCTGCAGTGTGGCTCAAGGGATCGACCGATCCATCCGTGTAGTATGTTCTACTACCCGGAGGAGTGATGGCTGCAATGACCCTGTGGGCTTCTGCCTTTAGGCTAGGCATGGGGTATAGGCTCTTTTTCATTGACAGGTTCATTATGTTGAACTCTATCAGGCTCAGTGCCCACGGCGGGGCTTCGGCAAAGTCGGGGTGGGGGGAGTCCATGCCCTTAGCAAGAAGCTGTTCTTTGAGCTGATGGCGTATCAACACCCTGGCTGTATGAGATAGCCAGGAGTTGTTTGCAACGAGCTCGTTGTCTTGTTCGAGGCATCTGACTAATTTTTGTCTTAGGCTTGTGTTCCTGGGAGCCTGGATGACCTTTGACAGAAATTGTGTT
The DNA here is from genome assembly GCF_019202785.1 of Penaeus chinensis. NCBI lineage: Eukaryota > Metazoa > Arthropoda > Malacostraca > Decapoda > Penaeidae > Penaeus > Penaeus chinensis. Next base: position 23,314,930 of record NC_061849.1, read on the forward strand.
GCCGTTAGATCGATTCGTGAGTCCAGGGGGAGAAGGTTTGCCTCCATCAGGAGGTTGAGAACCTTCGTCCACCTCGGGGCACCCAGAATGATCCTGGCAGCTTCATTTTGGACTGTTTTTAATTTGTCTGTGTGCTTTTTCTTTGCAGCAATTAGAGCGACTGAGGCATAGTCCACAATGGGCCGGACAGCATGTACATAGAATGATCTTAGTACTTTGTGTCTGGCCCCTATGCGTCTCCCAGTCATTGCTCTCATGACAGACAGTCTTGCTTTGGTTCGGTCAACCAGGTACTGGACCTCCTTATGGAAGGAGAGGGTCCGGTCTATCCTTACCCCAAGGTATAGGTAGTCCTTGACCCATTCTAATTCCACTCCCTGGATTTTCAGTCTTGTGCCTCGAACTCTCTGTCTCAAAGCCATGGCTTTGGATTTGGCAGCAGAGATCTTTAGTCCAGTCCTACAACACTCCTCTGACACGAGGTCCAGACAACGCTGGGCTTTATTCTGGCTGCGTGGTCCAGTGGAGGTGATAGCGAGATCGTCTGCATACGAGATGATCTGGCACCCCACTGGGAGGTTTATGTTGAGGATGCAGGACATTAAAGTGTTGAATAGGGCTGGACTGAGAACCCCACCCTGTGGCGATCCATTTTCGAGCGGCATGTGCTGCGATAGGTGACCCTGGAATTTGACATTGGCAGTCCTGTTCCTGAAGTAGTCACCTATCCAAGCCAAGAGCTTTCCTCTGATTCCCTTCTGGATCAGGCTTTCCTGAATGGCAAGCGGACTTGCCAGTTCAAAAGCCTTCTCCAGGTCAAGGAATACCACCACAGCTGGGCCCTTGCTGATTGTGCTTAAGAGCGTGGCTAAGCTGTGTGCTGTGCCCATGCCCCTTGTGAACCCGTGAAGGTGTTCGTGCGGGGGTCCCGTTTTCCATTGAAGCCGGTTTAGTACCATCCTCTCAGCCGTCTTGGCCAGGCAGCTGAGCAGAGAGATGGGGCGGTACTTCCCCGGCTCCTTTGGTTTTGGGACGGGATCTATGGTAGCCCTCTTCCAACTCTGGGGTAGAGTGGAAGTTTCCCAGGACTTGTTGATGAGTTGCAAGAGTGCACGCTCACCTGCTAGTCCTAGGTGGGAGATAATGGGGTACGAGATCCCATCAGAGCCCGGGGCTGTGTTGGAACTGGTTTTATAGGCTTTCCTTAGTTCCCTCAGAGAAAAGATAACGTCTGAGTTATCGGGTTCGGCTGCCCTTTCTCTGATCTGAGCGTGTCTGTCTGGCTGTAGACGCTCTTGTCTTGCCCTCAGCTCGGCTGGCAGACTGTTGCTGCTCGTTCTCGCAGAGAACTCGTGCGCCAGTCTGTTAGCCTCTGCTTGGGGGTCGTGATGGGTGCACCTCGGGGCTGAGCGGCTGGTAGCTCGCTTGACCCGTTGCCACAGCTCTGAAAGGGTGGTTTGGTGGTCGAAGGACTCACACCATTCCAGCCACTTTTCCTGCCTGACTCTGTTGGCAGTTTCCTTGGCATCCGTGACAGCTTCCCTTAGGAGGGATAGGTTGTCAGGGGTTCTTTGCCTTCGGAATAGTTTTCGGCACATGTTCACCCTGTGGTTGACCTCCCTGATCTCGTCATTGAAGTACCAGGCGTCTTTGTGACTTCTGGACCCAGGCCGAGTTTTGGGTATGGTCTGTGAGGCTGCTTCATTAATGGCGTTTAGCAGGCTGGCTTCGAGCACTTCCACATTTTCGCTTTGTGGGGGATTGTTGCATCTCAGACAGAGGGCCAAGGCGTTTTGAAACGCCTGCCAGTTGGCCTTGTCTGTTTTCCATCTTGGATTTGGTCTTAGGATTTCGGCTGGGCCAGCATCCATGAGGGTAGTTATAGTGCCGTAATGGACACACCAGCCAATCCTCCCCACCAGAGTCGCAGTGGCCAGGGTGAGGTCTAGGACCCCTCCTCTGACATGCGTTGGCTCTTGGGTGTTGAGGAGAGCGATCTCAGGGAATGTCTCTAGCACGTCGGCTATGTGATAGCCGGCCGCATCCGGTGCCCGGCAGGGAGCCAGGATGGGGTGGTGTGCATTGAAGTCTCCCCCTATGATCACTCGGTCGTGTGCAGCAGAAGCACAGACCTGGCTGATGTCTAAGCTTTTACAGCGTGGCCGGCTGTACACATTGTACAGTTTGAGGGGCCCCCCGGCCAGGTGAACCTCGACGGCAAGGGATTCAACATCGTCTCCACAGTGCGATGCATCGGCTATTGCGGAGCAGGGGATTGTTGCTCTCACAAGGGTGATCAAGCCTCTCTTGCCAGGTGTTCGTGGCAGTGTGAAGGTATGGTACCCTGAGAAGCGAACAGTGTCCACTGTTAATGTCTCCTGGAGCATGACAATGTCAATGTTCCTTGATCGCACTACTGCTTGGAGAAAAGCGTTCTTTGCAGAGAAGCTATTGATGTTCCACTGTAGGATGCTTAGATGGTGTGTCATGATGTTACTCAGTGATAGTTACATCAGAGACATCGTCGGAGTCTGACAACTCCATTGCGAGGTCCTCGCTGGTTGAGGGCTCCTCGTCTGTTGTCAGGCTATCCTTGGGTCCACTGGGGGGTGGAGAGCCTTTGGTAGCTCTGACTTTGGTTGGTTCGTCTTTTCTCTCAGGCTTTTTCTTGGCTGGCCTTGCTGGCCTTGCCTGGGCAAGGTCAGCGTGATCTGGCTCTGGCTGCACAGATTCAGCCTGTTTTGGCTCTGCCTGTGAAGGCATGGCCTGGTTTGGAGTGGGGAGGGGAGTCTCGTCCTGGGGTGAGGGTGAGGCTGGTTTTTCTCTAGCCAGCTTTCTTCCCTTCAGGGCTGCGACAGTCTGGGTCATTGCCGTCATGGCGACCGAAACTGCCTTCTCGGCCTCCTCACTCGACCTCCCCAGGGCTGTTGCTACTGCTGTGACAACAGCAGTTAACAGGAGAGTCATATCGTCCTCGTCAAAGAGGAGATGATCATCTGTTGGGGAGGTTTTTGTGGTGCTCTTAGAAACTTTTTTCTTTAGTTTCTTTTTCTGCACCTTTGGCATTGTCGGAAACTCCTTTTTGTTGGAGACATCCGGTGTCGGCTGGGGGGCGGCTTCCTTCCTCTTAGGAGGTCGGGGGGCCTTTTCGCTTTTGTTCCTTCCCCAGACATGGGTGCCCGGTGGGGCAGGAACAAAGTCTGATCGGTTTTGAGCAACCTCTTGTCGCCTGAGGGCCGCCTTTTTCCTGACAGAGCAAGTCAGGCTCCAGGCATGATGCTTCTTGGCACAGTTGGGACATTTGGCTGTTGTGTCCCTCTTTTCCTCTTTGTATGCCTTGAGGCATACCTCTGTGTTGTGTGCCTTGCTACAGACACCACAGTTAGGCTTGGCTGTACAGTTAGCCTTGTGGTGACCGTATTTCTGGCACTTGAAACACCGAAGTGGTTCTGGCACATACGTTCGAAGGTTGTAGGTGCCCCAGTTACCCAGATCAAGGGTAGTGGTTGGGGCACCTTTCATGGTCACCAGGACTTGCCTGGTTGGGGTCTTCCCCTTCGACATTCGGGAAGCCTGCACGACCTGTGGGTGTGAAGCGATCAGCTCCACATCGTACGAGACTGAGAAGCCAAGTAGCACCATCTTGGTTCTCTTTTCCTCGGGACTTAGTGGGGAAAGACTCACTTTTCTCCCATCAGTTAGCTCCTTCGTTTCCCGGAGGAAATTTAAGGTAGCTTGATCTTTGGGCATTATGATCATGCCCTGATCTCGGGCGACCCGGATCGACAACCGGATTTTCCGTTGCAACTCCAATGCCCTGACCAATTGGTAGGCATTGTCGAAGCCTTCGGGTTTAGCTGGCACTTTGAACTGGGTGAAGCGTTTAGGGGGTCCCGACTCTTCATCAGAGTCGGTATCCGGCCTCGGACGCTTCGGCCCGCCCTTTCGGCTTTCGGGCTTGTTTGAGGAGGCAGGAGCTGATGCGGCTGGTTCAGCCTGCTCTCCCCTCTCAGTCGGGGAGGCCGTCTGTGAACTCAGGGGCCTCCCTGGCTTAGCTGCTGGCCTGGAGAGGCCAGCTCGCGAGTCAAGATCTTTGACTATTCGGTGGACAGACCCATTGGCTTCGGTCTTGTCCACCTTAGCAGCAGGGGTGACAGTGTCATCCTGTGCTTGGGGCTTTCTTTTGCCACCGGAAGGCACATATGCCTTCATGGTGACTACCGTGGTCTGGGCCTTGCGCGGTTCGTCAACTGTAAGTTCAGTCTGTGGGGGGTGTTTGATTGTTTTTTCCATGAATTGGTAAGTGCTTCATCCTCTCACGCCCCCACCCACCACGGAGTCCAACAAGGGGAAGCTGAGTGTCAGAACCAGTGTCTAACAGCAACAGGAGTGATGAGAGGATATACGCAGCCAATAGCCATTGTGACGGCACTCACGGACCATTGTGAGTGCCAATGGCGGCATGACTGCTTGACCCTAGCCTCCCGGGGGAGACCAGCCGATTGACCGTGACCGGGCCGGGATCAGGCCGCCTGTCTTGCTGGAATAGAGGACCAAAGAGGCGTGTTGCTAGCCGCAGGGCGTACTCGTTCACGGCATCGCTCAACCTCCAGGACTCCCGTCTCCACAGCGCACAAGGCTGCCACGCACGGCAAACGCGTGGGTAGGTGTAAACCCCTGGGGAGAGACCAGAGGGGATGCCCTTCCACCTACGAGACATCATTGTTTGGAGCCCTTTTGCTCAGCCCTCTGAGGCAGCCACCCAAAGGTTGCTTCACCGCAGTGAGGGAAGAGGAGTCTTGCACTTTTACCAGGCAGTTCCTTTCATCCCTCTGAAGCAACCACCCAAAGGTTGTTTCACCTCAGTGAGGAAGGAAAGGACCTGTGTCTTTTCAAAGTAGTTCCCCCTTCCCTCTAAAACAGCCACCCAAAGGCTGTTTCACCTCAGTGAGGGAAGGGAGGTTTTGCGTTCTTGTCAGGCACTTCCTTTCGTTCCCCTGAAGCAACCACCCAAAGGTTGTTTCACCTCAGTGAGGAAGGAAAGGACCTGTGTCTTTTCGAAGTAGTTCACCCTTCCCTCTAAAACAGCCACCCAAAGGCTGTTTCACCTCAGTGAGGGAAGGGAGGTTTTGCGTTCTTGCAAGGCAGTTCCCTACATTCCTCTGAAGCAACCACCCAAAGGTTGTTTCACCTCAGTGAGGAAGGAAAGGACCTGTGTCTTTTCAAAGTGTTTCCCCCTTCCCTCTGAAGCAGCCATCCAAAGGCTGTTTCACCTCAGTGAGGGAAGGGGGGTTTTGTCCTTTTTGTCAGCTGGTTCCTTTCATCCCTCTGAAGCAACCATCCAAAGGTTGTTTCACCTCAGTGAGGGGGGGGGGGGGGCGGTACTCGAAAACCATTCCGGACGTCTAGACGGGAGCGGTCGCCTGTGTGAAGGGCAGGGCCACAGACCGACCGAGAAGCGGGGCGGCACGGGGAATGGTTACCCCGGCGGCCCCCGGCCGGCTGCGTGGCGCGAGCCCGCGACCTTTGCCGTGGCTTGGGGAGAGGAAGGAAGGAGAGAAAAGGGGAGGGAGAGGAAGTAAGGAGATAGATAAATGGATAATACAGAAGCGAGGAGAGAGAGTAAAGAGGAAGTTGGTTAGTGGTTTCAGAAGCGGAGATGGAGTAAGGAAGGACCTTGATAGTTACCTGAGGAGTGGAGGAGCGATAACGGACCCAAATTGAAAGACTTGGTTGAAAGTTCTCAGGATGACATTAATAAGGGAAAGAATGAGGAAGATTTATCTGTTGTTTCGGAAGACAGGGAATCATCTGCAACGGAAAGAAAGATGAATGAAAGAATTGATCTACAGGTGAATAAACACGTAAGTAATACTGCTTAATAGAAGGATCAGTGACCCAGTTGTAGTGTAATATCACTGAATGTGAATAAGGAAATATTTCAGCTACTTTCCATTTTTTTCTCCTTCTTCTTCTTGCTGTTTCTCCATTATTTTTCTCATTCTCCTCTTCTCTCTCCCTCTTCATCATCATTATATTTATTTTTTCTAACTCCCTTTTTCTTCTTCCTCTCATTTTTCTTTTTCTTTTCCCTTAACCCCAGTCTTCTCCCTAAACATCACCTGCAGTTTATGTATTATCTTGCTACCTGATTTGAATAAGTTATCCATTAATCCTTCTTAGTCTATTCACACAGGTACAGCTAACATATCAAATTAAGAAAATAATACATTAAAAAAAAACAATAATAATAACAGGGATAATTCAGATAGTAAAACAATATTGGTACTAAATCTATAATCAGAGACCCACATCAATATTTTTTTTTTTTTTTTTTTTTTTTTTTGTAAAGTGCAGTAGTCCCGCGACGCTTCGTATCCTCAAGGGAACCTTTTCAGATCTTTACGACCAAATAGCAAACTAGTATTCTCTTAAAGTACAAGTAATGTATATTTTCTCCCGATCCCTTTTGTAGCCAAGTGAGCAAATTAACTTTTTTTTTATCATTATTATTTATTAATGATTCACCACGACACTACTTTTCTCGATGCCGAGGTCCCAGTAGTTCTCCAAACATGTCCGCGACGAGTTTACAGAATATAATTAACCAGTCGTTATATTTCAGTATTACAGTACTTACTCGTGAAATGTTTATCTCTCCAGTGTAAACAAATATTGGATAATTACCGGATCGACTAAACAAATGACAAAGATTATATAAGTAATATATTTAAGTATTTCGTTTGTTGCAGTTGGAAATTCATCCCTAGAGGCTTTACCACGGCTGAAGGTTTATTGACGGAACCCTGATTATTCTTCAATTCACACGATAACTGGAGTTTACAGAATCTTTCTTTTCTCTCTCATTACAATATAGTGTATATATATATATATTTTTTTTCTGACTGAAACTCTATAAATCACACAATGAATGTCTTCGCAAGAGAATAGACTACATATTCATTCTTTGCTTACCTACTCTTTATAAACAACACAATAAGCGTTTTCAAAAAGAGAACAGGCCCACGAAGAAGAAATGTTCGGTGAGATGGAATGCAGCCGAGATGGGATGAATATATTGATATTGGCAGAAGAAACAGGCTATACACAAAGGGATTCTATTGGGCGATGAGACAACTGTTTCGAAATTCTCCAGACTTGAAGATGAAATCCAGGTTAGTTTAAGGGTCTTGATTTTTTTTTTTTTTAACAATATGATATATGATATATTTTGATATTTTGCGGTTGTTAGTGTTGTTATAACGATGATGGATTTTTTTGTGCATGTTTGTTTATGTTTTATGTTCTTATACAAATATTCAAAATCTTTTCTTGAATTCAACTCTGCAATTGATTTCTAATTTTAATTTAAAGTACACCGCATCACCTAAAAATGAATATTTCAAAAGGAACATTTTCAGGAGCTTCCAGTTTTTTCGGTGAATATTTCTCCTCTTGGATGTCTGTCTGTCTGTTATCTGACTGTCTGACTGTTTGGTACTCCCCCCTCCATCTATCTATCCCTATCTCCATCTATTTATACCCTCCAATCTCCCAGTCGCACTAATATACCAAGATTAAAAAAAAAAAAAGAATTGCTTGTTACCCCCAAAAATGCGTTTCTGGAATGTTTTGTTGATTTAAAACTAAAATATTGATTTGTTTCCGTTAATGCACTTTATCTCATTATTCAAGATAAAAGTTTGAATTACAAAACATTTAATACCCGCATTTTTGGATGCGCCTACCCTCATTTTAACTTAGATCATCCTTTTTATACGAATGAAAGTGTCAACTGTTGTTATTAGTATGTATATCTAATTGGTCTCCCTGTCTTTATTATCATTATCAGTATGATGATGATGATGATGATGATGATGATGACGATGATCATAATGATCACGTGTGAAAAGAGATAGAGCATATGAGATGGAGAGAGAGGGAGAGAGAGAGAGAGAGAGAGAGAGAGAGAGAGAGAGAGAGAGAGAGAGAGAGAGAGAGAGAGAGAGAGAGAGAGAGAGAGAAAGAGAGAGAGAGAGAGAGAGAGAGAGAGAGAGAGTGTATGTTTGTGTGTGTGTGTGTGTTGAGAGAGAGAGAGAGAGAGAGAGAGAGAGAGAGAGAGAGAGAGAGAGAGAGAGAGAGAGAGAGAGAGAGAGAGAGAGAGAGAGAGAGAGAGAGAGAGAGAGAGAGAGAGAGAGAGATAGTATGTTTGTGTGTGTGTGTGTGTTTGAGAGAGAGAGAGAGAGAGAGAGAGAGAGAGAGAGAGAGAGAGAGAGAGAGAGAGAGAGAGAGTATGTTTGTGTGTGTGTGTGTGTTTGAGAGAGAGAGAGAGAGAGAGAGAGAGAGAGAGAGAGAGAGAGAGAGAGAGAGAGAGAGAGAGAGAGAGAGAGAGAGAGAGAGAGAGAGAGAGAGAGAGAGAGAGAGAGAGAGAGAGAGAGAGAGAGAGAGAGAGAGACATAGACCGAGAGAAGAAAAGAGATAATAAGATGAACAGATAAAGAGATAAAAAGTAAGCTAATAAAGCAAAACGAAGTAGAGAGAAAAGGAGAAAGAGCAGCGATACAGTCAATAACATTTATCTCACGAATCATAACATGTATCATTATCCAGCCCATAAAAAGCTTTATGGGAATCCTATTACCCTCCCAACCTCTTCGTAGTAGGGCTCTCTCTCTCTCTCCCTTTTCCCTTTCCCTTTCCTTTTCCTGTTCCTTTCTTTTCCCGTTCCTTTTCCTTTCTCTTCTCTCTCTCTCTCTCTCTTTCTCTCTCTCACGAAGAGGATACGCCAAATCGTCAAAAGGATCTGAAGGAATGTGAAGAGAATCTGAAGGAATGCAAAGAAGAATCTCAAGGAACACGAAGAGGATCCGAATGAACGCTAAGAAGATTTGAAGGAAATCAAAGAGGATCTGAAGAAACGCGAAAGGGATCTGAATGAACACCAAGAGGATTTGATGGAACGCCAAGAGAATCTGACTGAACGCCAAAAGTATCTGAAGGAAACGCGAAGAGCATCTAAAGGAACACGAAGGGGATTCTAAGGCACGTGAAGAGGATCTGAAGTAACAAGGAGAGTATCAGTAGGAACGCCAAAAGGATCGCCAAGAGGATCTGAAGGAACGCGAAGAGAATCCAAATGAACGCGAAGAGAATCTGAAGGAACGTGAGGAGGATCTGAAAGAATACATACGAGGGGAACATTAACCTTTCTCTCCCCTTTTTCCCGGAGTAAAAGACGAACTCATTCTCGTATTACCATCGCGAGCGCCGTTTCACGATAACGTAGGATGGAGAAAGTTTGGGATAAATATATGAAACATAAAGAAAGGAAAGATTGAAGTCGTTAGACAAGCATGAAGATGGCGCGTCGGTTTCCATTTCTTTCGTGGAATCGCTGGAAAGTTTTGTAAGCAGAAACTCGATCACAGCCGTTAGTCTTGCGTCTGAATTAAAGTCTCATTTTTTTTACGACCTTTATGTTTTATCATGATAGATGTAATGAGCGGGGGCAGGTCAGATATGGTTCTTAATATCCTCTTTCTTTCTCTAATGTCGTCTTTCCGTCTCTCTCTCTCTCTCTTTGTCTGTCTGTATGTTGGTCTGTCTGTCTATCTCTGTCTGTCTGTCTCTCTTTCCTCTCTTTTTGCCCCGCTGTCACTTTGTTTGAATATCTGTCTGTCTGTCCCTGTCTGTCTGTCTGTCTCTCTCTCTGGATATCATTTTAACCGGGAAGATAATACCAATTAAGGTATTATACAACCAAGGAGCTATGATTAACTCCTTGGAGACCAACAGCGTGTTCCCCGGAAGTCTAGGATGGACAATGGACAAGCGTTTTCCGTGACGGATCCGTGTCTCATGAAGTGACTCAGTCGAGGACAGCCACACGCTCTTCCTTCATTAATTCCGGCTGTGCCTCTGAGTGTGCTGGTCCCTTTGCTACACACTTTATTCGTTAATAGTTTATCCGTCATTAAGTGATGTTATATGCATTTGGAAAATTAATGCGTAGTTGTGTTTACCTCTGCGGTTATATGGAATGGTCGTGTATGTTTTTTTGTGTTAGGTCACGAGAGGTTTATTTGCTCTCTCGCTCTCAGGTAATGACTATAAAGGGTCTGTTTCACTGTGTGCAACATGCAGTTTGCTTTTACTTCCATTTATTAATAAGTACTTGAAAAGTATGAAGAGGCTAACAGCAGCCTAGCCTTGACTTCTGAAAATGCTTATTGATGCTTATTCCTTCTAGTTCGTAAAATAATGGCAACCGTCATGATAACACCAACCACTGGCCTTACTGGTAAAGGAAATAAATGCTTCACATGTAAAATCACCACGGAGTAAAAGTCATCGGGCTTGATGTTACGTGCCCATCATCATGTAAACATGAATGAGAGATTTAAACATATCCCATAACTTTAAGCAAAAACAAACTGCTTCTGTTTACGAGAACTGCAACAATGAACTTGAACTAGTACTCTTGTTGCCCATTCCAGGGTTATGGCGCTGAAGGGTAAAACGCTCACTGTGATGATAAAATGCCAGAAAAAAACGCCACACGCAAATATAATAAATATTTGTTATTCTTTCTAGCGGTTGTGGTGTTCAAGAACATGAGCTGACGAACTTACAGAACACCGTTGATAGAAAACGGTTATTAAAGTTGTTGTTTTTTAGACAAGTTGTACATATATATACACCACAATCCCCCATATATATATATATATATATATATATATATATATATATATATATTTATATATGTATGAATGTGTGTGTGTGTGTGTGTGTGTGTGTGTGTGTGTGTGTGTGTGTGTGTGTGTGTGTGTGTGTGTGTGTGTGTGTGTGTGTGTGTATTTATGTATATATATACACACACACATGTGTACATACGTAAACACATATATATGTATATATTTGTATATATATGTATGTATACATGTATATACATATTTTTTCTTTTCTTTTCTTTCTTTCTTTCCATGTGTAGTAGTGTTGAACTGGATGTTAAGACGGGGACAACACAGCCACCGGGAATGTTTAACAGTTGTGAGCTCTGAAGTGTTTCATCGGCACTCGAGGCGAAGTAGCTATTCTCGTCATACCATTCTCACGTCATTCCCCTTGCTAGATCCTGTACCTTATCACGTACAGTAATTCCAGGTGTTTAATGAATGCTCCATCCTATGCTAGAAATCAATATGTATTTGAGCCTTGTGCATTTTTTCTCACCGGTGTAAAAAAAAAAAAAGTCAATTCGGCCAATTTAAGAATTAGTCATCTCAGTTACAATAACTACACGGGTCTTAATCTCCAGCATCTCACCTCAGCTATCCTGTCTTGAATGATTTCCATTAAAATCTCATTAAATACCATGTGTGACCCTCTATCCATCACCAGATTCGTTTTTAAAGAGCGAAATTTACTTACCTATTGTGATTCCAGGCTGACATGACATGACATGACCTAGCAGTCTCACCCTGGGACTCAAAATTTTCGACATAGTCATATGATCGCCAAAATATCCTTGAATGATGCTAACCATGAAAGCAGTGCCAGGATGAACTACATTAAGAATGTGCGGATCCTTTGAAGGAGTCCGAGCTTAACAGTGAATTAGTTATAGGCATGAGAATGATCTGGCGATCTCCATCGCCTCTTTTAAAATATTTTTAGCTGAGTGATACTGGTTTCGCGCAAAAAATAATGTAGATATAGATATAAAAGTATTGATATGGATACATATATAGATAAATACAGATACAGATGAAGAAACAGATCCTTATCTCCGCCTCAGTAGATTCCGCGGAAAGATACAACAGCAAGAGAAATATATCATCCTCAAGAGACGGTCCATAAAGCAGGTTTTGATGCCACGCAAACAGAGTTGGATCCCCCGAAAGCGATTGTATCTTCCTTCTGCGCGATGAAGCGAGAAACCCACCGTCCAGTCGACAGGAATACTCATAATTATGTCTGTCGATTTACATTTATATCAACATTCCTACTGCTTGGGGTTTCTCAGCACTAAACGAATGCCGACAACAACATAGCCCGAGTTGTGATAATTCAGGTCAAATTTCATTTTATTTTAAAATCAGTATAGATGAAACTCATCTATACAGTCTGTCTATTTCCTTTTTGTACAGTTCAGCAAATTCGAATAAAGCTAATGCCACTGGAATGGACTTTGGGAAAATACCTAAAGTGCATAAACAGTGAGAAAAAAAAAACTGATTAAATAAATAGATTAAACAGAACACAAATTAGATTTATTAGAATGTAAGGCTATTGAAACCTTGGTGAATATAGAACATTCAATCAACCTGTTCAGTTCCTTGATATGCATTCTTGATTGAGAAATTTAGAACGATGTGGTGTTATAGTAGTTCGGGGTGTATGAATTGAGAGAGAAGGAACAGAAAGACAAAAGAGAGATAAAAAAGTTATACATACGTACATGCAATAAGAGAGAAAGAGAGAGAGAGAGAGATAAAGATAAAGAGAAAGAGAGAGAGTTAAAGAGAGAGAGAGAGAGAGAGAGAGAGAGAGAGAGAGAGAGAGAGAGAGAGAGAGAGAGAGAGAGAGAGAGAGAGAGAGAGAGAGAAAGAGAGAGAGAGTTTACGAGAGAAAGACATAGATAGACAGATAAATAGATAGATAGAGAGAGAGAAAGAGCGAAAGCAACAGCGCGTGCGAGTGAGCGACAGATAGATCTCTGTGAGCGTGTGTATCTACATGTCCCTAGCATGTGAGAGTGTGAGCCACAGTCACAGTATATCTCCCCCTCCCAGCCTCCCCCCCTCCT